>NW_026781318.1:0-230000 GCF_030144855.1 Hypanus sabinus
TACAGGCCCATAGACTTCAAACACTCCTCATACAATGAGATCACCACTCATTCTTTAAAACTCCACTGAGTACAGGCCGAGAGACTTCAAACACTCCTCATACAATGGGTTCCCCACCAATTCTTCTAAACCCCAGTGAGTAAAGGCCCAGAGACAACAAACACTCCTCATACAATGAGATCCCCCCTCATTCTTCTAAACTCCAGTCAGTACAGGCACAGAGACTTCAAACACTCTTCATACAATGAGATCCCCCTCATTCTTCTAAACTCATGTGAGTACTGGCCTAGAGACATCAAACACACCTCATACAAAGAGATCCCCCTCATTCTTCTAAACTCCAGTGTATACAGGCCCATAGACATCAAAGACTCCTCATACAATGAGATCCCCCCTCATTCTTATAAACTGCAGTCTGTACAGGCCCAGAGACATCAAACACTTCTCATACAATGAGATCACCCCTCATTCGTTAAAACTCCAATGAGTACAGGCCCAGAGACATCAAACACTCCTCATACAATGTAATCCTCCCTCATTCTTCTAAACTCCAGTGAGTACAGGCCCAGAGAAATCAAACACTCCTCATACAATGAGATCACCCCTCATTCGTTAAAACTCCACTGAGTACAGGCCCAGAGACATCAAACACTCCTCATACAATGGGATCCCAACCCAATTCTTCTAAGCTCCAGTGAGTAAAGACCCAGAGACATCAAACACTCCTCATACAGTGAGATCCCCCCTCATTCTTCTAAACTCCAGTGAGTACAGTCCCAGAGTCATCAAACACTCCTTATACAATGAGATCCCCCTCATTCTTCTAAACTCCAGTGAGTACAGGCCCAGAGAAATCAAACACTCCTCATACATTGAGATCCCCCTCATTCTGCTAAACTCCAGTGAGTACAGGCCCAGAGACGTCAAATACTCCTCATACAATGAGATCCACCCTCATTCTTCTAAACTCCAGTGAGTACAGGCCTAGAGACATCAAACACACCTCATACAATGAGATCCCCCTATTTCTTCTAAACTCCAGTGAATAGAGGCCCATAGATATCAAACACTCCTCATACAATGAGATTCCCACCCTCATTCTTCTAAACTCCAGTGAGTACAGGCCCAGAGAAATCAAACACTCCTCATACAATGAGATCCCCCCTCATTCTTCAAAGCACCACTGCGTACAGGCATGGAGACATGAAACACTCCTCATACAATGAGATCCCCCCTCATTCTTCTAAACTCCAGTGAGTACAGGCCCGGAGACATCAAACACTGCTCATACAATGAGATCCCCCCTCATTCTTCTAGCCTCCAGTGAGTACAGGCCCGGAGACATCAAAGACTCCTCATACAATGAGATCCCCTCTCATTCTTATAAACTGCTGTCTGTACAGGCCCAGAGACATCAAACACTTCTCATACAATGAGATCACCCCTCATTCGTTAAAACTCCACTGAGTACAGGCCCAGAGACATCAAACACTCCTCATACAATGTAATCCTCCCTCATTCTTCTAAACTCCAGTGAGTACAGGCCCAGAGAAATCAAACACTCCTCATACAATGAGATCACCCCTCATTCGTTAAAACTCCACTGAGTACAGGCCCAGAGACATCAAACACTCCTCATACAATGGGATCCAACCCAATTCTTCTAAGCTCCAGTGAGTAAAGACCCAGAGACATCAAACACTCCTCATACAGTGAGATCCCCCCTCATTCTTCTAAACTCCAGTGAGTACAGGCCCAGAGACATCAAACACTCCTTATGCAATGAGATCCCCCTCATTCTTCTAAACTCCAGTGAGTACAGGCCCAGAGACATCAAACACTCCTCATACAATAAGATCCCCCTTTTTCTATTAAACTGCGGTCAGTACAGGCCCAGAGATATCAAACACTCCTCAAACACTGAGATCCACCCTCATTCTTCTAAACTCCAGAGGGTACAGGCCCAAATATGTCAAACCGTCCTCATACAATGAGATCCCCCTCACTCTTCTAAACTCAAGTCAGTTCTGGCCCAGAGACATCAAACACTCCTCATACAATGGGTTCCCCACCAATTCTTCTAAACCCCAGTGAGTAAAGGCCCAGAGACATCAAACACTCCTCGTACAATGAGATCCCCCCTCATTCTTCAAAACTCCACAGAGTACAGGCCCAGAGACGTCAAACACTCCTCATACAATGGGATCTACCCCAATTCTTCTAAACTCCAGTGAGTAAAGGCCCAGAGACATCAAGCACTCCTCATACAATGAGATGCCCCCTCATTCTTCTAAACTCCAGTGAGTGCAGGCTCAAAGACATCAAACACTCCTCATACAACGAGATTCCCCGTCATTCATCTAAACTCCAGTGAGTACAGGCCCAAAGACATCAAACACTCCTCATATAATGAGATCCTCCTTGTTCTATTAAACTGCCGTCAGTACAGGCCCAGAGATATCAAACACTCCTCATACAATGAGGTCCCTCCCTCATTCTGCTAATCTCCAGTGAATAAGGCCCAGAGACTTCAAACACTCCTCACACAATGAGATCGCCGTCATTCTTCTAAACTCCAGTGAGTACAGGCCCAGAGACATCAAACACTCCTCATACAATGAGATTCCCCCCCTCATTCTTCTAAACTCCAGAGAGTACAGGCCCAGAGACATCAAACTCTCCTCATACAATGAGATCCCTCCCTCATTCTGCTAAACTCCAGTGAGTGCAGGCCCAGAGACATCAAACACTTCTCATACAATGTAATCCCCCCTCATTCTTCTAAACTCCAGTGAGTACAGTCCCAGAAAAATCAAACACTCCTCATACCATGAGATCCCCCCTCATTCTTCTAAACTCCAGTGAGTACAGGCCCATAGACTTCAAACACTCCTCATACAATGAGATCACCACTCATTCTTTAAAACTCCACTGAGTACAGGCCGAGAGACTTCAAACACTCCTCATACAATGGGTTCCCCACCAATTCTTCTAAACCCCAGTGAGTAAAGGCCCAGAGACAACAAACACTCCTCATACAATGAGATCCCCCCTCATTCTTCTAAACTCCAGTCAGTACAGGCACAGAGACTTCAAACACTCTTCATACAATGAGATCCCCCTCATTCTTCTAAACTCATGTGAGTACTGGCCTAGAGACATCAAACACACCTCATACAAAGAGATCCCCCTCATTCTTCTAAACTCCAGTGTATACAGGCCCATAGACATCAAAGACTCCTCATACAATGAGATCCCCCCTCATTCTTATAAACTGCAGTCTGTACAGGCCCAGAGACATCAAACACTTCTCATACAATGAGATCACCCCTCATTCGTTAAAACTCCAATGAGTACAGGCCCAGAGACATCAAACACTCCTCATACAATGTAATCCTCCCTCATTCTTCTAAACTCCAGTGAGTACAGGCCCAGAGAAATCAAACACTCCTCATACAATGAGATCACCCCTCATTCGTTAAAACTCCACTGAGTACAGGCCCAGAGACATCAAACACTCCTCATACAATGGGATCCAACCCAATTCTTCTAAGCTCCAGTGAGTAAAGACCCAGAGACATCAAACACTCCTCATACAGTGAGATCCCCCCTCATTCTTCTAAACTCCAGTGAGTACAGTCCCAGAGTCATCAAACACTCCTTATACAATGAGATCCCCCTCATTCTTCTAAACTCCAGTGAGTACAGGCCCAGAGAAATCAAACACTCCTCATACATTGAGATCCCCCTCATTCTGCTAAACTCCAGTGAGTACAGGCCCAGAGACGTCAAATACTCCTCATACAATGAGATCCACCCTCATTCTTCTAAACTCCAGTGAGTACAGGCCTAGAGACATCAAACACACCTCATACAATGAGATCCCCCTATTTCTTCTAAACTCCAGTGAATAGAGGCCCATAGATATCAAACACTCCTCATACAATGAGATTCCCACCCTCATTCTTCTAAACTCCAGTGAGTACAGGCCCAGAGAAATCAAACACTCCTCATACAATGAGATCCCCCCTCATTCTTCAAAGCACCACTGCGTACAGGCATGGAGACATGAAACACTCCTCATACAATGAGATCCCCCCTCATTCTTCTAAACTCCAGTGAGTACAGGCCCGGAGACATCAAACACTGCTCATACAATGAGATCCCCCCTCATTCTTCTAGCCTCCAGTGAGTACAGGCCCGGAGACATCAAAGACTCCTCATACAATGAGATCCCCTCTCATTCTTATAAACTGCTGTCTGTACAGGCCCAGAGACATCAAACACTTCTCATACAATGAGATCACCCCTCATTCGTTAAAACTCCACTGAGTACAGGCCCAGAGACATCAAACACTCCTCATACAATGTAATCCTCCCTCATTCTTCTAAACTCCAGTGAGTACAGGCCCAGAGAAATCAAACACTCCTCATACAATGAGATCACCCCTCATTCGTTAAAACTCCACTGAGTACAGGCCCAGAGACATCAAACACTCCTCATACAATGGGATCCAACCCAATTCTTCTAAGCTCCAGTGAGTAAAGACCCAGAGACATCAAACACTCCTCATACAGTGAGATCCCCCCTCATTCTTCTAAACTCCAGTGAGTACAGGCCCAGAGACATCAAACACTCCTTATGCAATGAGATCCCCCTCATTCTTCTAAACTCCAGTGAGTACAGGCCCAGAGAAATCAAACACTCCTCATACATTGAGATCCCCCTCATTCTTCTAAACTCCAGTGAGTACAGGCCCAGAGACGTCAAATACTCCTCATACAATGAGATCCACCCTCATTCTTCTAAACTCCAGTGAGTACAGGCCTAGAGACATCAAACACACCTCATACAATGAGATCCCCCTCATTCTTCTAAACTCCAGTGAATACAGGCCCATAGATATCAAACACTCCTCATACAATGAGATTCCCACCCTCATTCTTCTAAACTCCAGTGAGTACAGGCCCAGAGAAATCAAACACTCCTCATACAATGAGATCCCCCCTCATTCTTCAAAGCACCACTGCGTACAGGCATGGAGACATGAAACACTCCTCATACAATGAGATCCCCCCTCATTCTTCTAAACTCCAGTGAGTACAGGCTTAGAGACATCAAACACTCCTCATACAATGAGATCACCCCTCATTCTTCTAAACTCCAGTGAGTACAGGCCCAGAGACGTCAAATACTCCTCATACAATGAGATCCGCCCTCATTCTTCTAAACTCCAGTGAGTACAGGCCTAGAGACATCAAACACACCTCATACAATGAGATCCCCCTCATTCTTCTAAACTCCAGTGAATACAGGCCCATAGACATCAAACACTCCTCATACAATGAGATCACCCCTCATTCTGCTAAACTCCAGTGAGTACAGGCCCAGAGACGTCAAATACTCCTCATACAAAGAGATCCCCCTCATTCTTCTAAACTCCAGTGTATACAGGCCCATAGACATCAAAGACTCCTCATACAATGAGATCCCCCCTCATTCTTATAAACTGCAGTCTGAACAGGCCCAGAGACATCAAACACTTCTCATACAATGAGATCACCCCTCATTCGTTAAAACTCCACTGAGTACAGGCCCAGAGACATCAAACACTCCTCATACAATGTAATCCTCCCTCATTCTTCTAAACTCCAGTGAGTACAGGCCCAGAGAAATCAAACACTCCTCATACAATGAGATCACCCCTCATTCGTTAAAACTCCACTGAGTACAGGCCCAGAGACATCAAACACTCCTCATACAATGGGATCCAACCCAATTCTTCTAAGCTCCAGTGAGTAAAGACCCAGAGACATCAAACACTCCTCATACAGTGAGATCCCCCCTCATTCTTCTAAACTCCAGTGAGTACAGTCCCAGAGACATCAAACACTCCTTATACAATGAGATCCCCCTCATTCTTCTAAACTCCAGTGAGTACAGGCCCAGAGAAATCAAACACTCCTCATACATTGAGATCCCCCTCATTCTTCTAAACTCCAGTGAGTACAGGCCCAGAGACGTCAAATACTCCTCATACAATGAGATCCACCCTCATTCTTCTAAACTCCAGTGAGTACAGGCCCATAGATATCAAACACTCCTCATACAATGAGATTCCCACCCTCATTCTTCTAAACTCCAGTGAGTACAGGCCCAGAGAAATCAAACACTCCTCATACAATGAGATCCCCCCTCATTCTTCAAAGCACCACTGCGTACAGGCATGGAGACATGAAACACTCCTCATACAATGAGATCCCCCCTCATTCTTCTAAACTCCAGTGAGTACAGGCCCAGAGACATCAAACACTCCTTATACAATGAGATCCCCCTCATTCTTCTAAACTCCAGTGAGTTCAGGCCCAGAGAAATCAAACACGCCTCATACAATGAGATCCCCCTCATTCTTCTAAACTCCAGTGAGTACAGGCCCAGAGACATCAAGTGCTCCTGATACAATGAGATCCCCCTCATTCTTGTAAACTCCAGTGAGTACAGGCCCAGAGACATCAAACACTCCTCTTACAATGAGATCTCCCTCCCCTCATTCTTCTAAACTCCAGTGAGTACAGGCCCAGAAACATCAAACACTCCTCACACAATGAGTTCCCCTCATTCTTCTAAACTCCAGTGAGTACAGGCCCAGAGACATCAAACACTCCTCATACAATAAGATCCCCCTTTTTCTATTAAACTGCGGTCAGTACAGGCCCAGAGATAGCAAACACTCCTCAAACACTGAGATCCACCCTCATTCTTCTAAACTCCAGAGGGTACAGACCCAAATATGTCAAACAGTCCTCAGACAATGAGATCCCCCTCACTCTTCTAAACTCAAGTCAGTTCTGGCCCAGAGACAACAAATACTCCTCATACAATGAGATCCCCCCTCATTCTTCAAAACTCCACAGAGTACAGGCCCAGAGACGTCAAACACTCCTCATACAAAGGGATCTACCCCAATTCTTCTAAACTCCAGTGAGTAAAGGCCCAGAGACATCAAACACTCCTCATACAATGAGATCCCCCTTTTTCTATTAAACTGCCGTCAGTACAGGCCCAGAGACATCAAACACTCCTCATACAATGAGGTCCCTCCCTCATTCTGCTAATCTCCAGTGAATAAGGCCCAGAGACTTCAAACACTCCTCACACAATGAGATCGCCGTCATTCTTCTAAACTCCAGTGAGTACAGGCCCAGAGACATCAAACACTCCACATAAAATGAGATTCCCCCCCTCATTCTTCTAAACTCCAGAGAGTACAGGCCCAGAGACATCAAACTCTCCTCATACAATGAGATCCCTCCCTCATTCTGCTAAACTCCAGTGAGTACAGGCCCAGAGACATCAAACACTTCTCATACAATGTAATCCCCCCTCATTCTTCTAAACTCCAGTGAGTACAGTCCCAGAAAAATCAAACACTCCTCATACAATGAGATCACCCCTCATTCGTTAAAACTCCACTGAGTACAGGCCCAGAGACATCAAACACTCCTCATACAATGGGATCCAACCCAATTCTTCTAAGCTCCAGTGAGTACAGGCCCAGAGAAATCAAACACTCCTCATACAATGAGATCACCCCTCATTCGTTAAAACTCCACTGAGTACAGGCCCAGAGACATCAAACACTCCTCATACAATGGGATCCAACCCAATTCTTCTAAGCTCCAGTGAGTAAAGACCCAGAGACATCAAACACTCCTCATACAGTGAGATCCCCCCTCATTCTTCAAAGCACCACTGCGTACAGGCATGGAGACATGAAACACTCCTCAAACACTGAGATCCACCCTCATTCTTCTAAACTCCAGAGGGTACAGGCCCAAATATGTCAAACAGTCCGCAGACAATGAGATCCCCCTCACTCTTCTAAACTCAAGTCAGTTCTGGCCCAGAGACAACAAATACTCCTCATACAATGAGATCCCCCCTCATTCTTCAAAACTCCACAGAGTACAGGCCCAGAGACGTCAAACACTCCTCATATATTGGGATCTACCCCAATTCTTCTAAACTCCAGTGAGTAAAGGCCCAGAGACATCAAACACTCCTCATACAATGAGATCCCCCTTTTTCTATTAAACTGCCGGCAGTACAGGCCCAGAGACATCAAACACTCCTCATACAATGAGGTCCCTCCCTCATTCTGCTAATCTCCAGTGAATAAGGCCCAGAGAATTTAAACACTCCTCACACAATGAGATCGCCGTCATTCTTCTAAACTCCAGTGAGTACAGGCCCAGAGACATCAAACACTCCACATACAATGAGATTCCCCCCCTCATTCTTCTAAACTCCAGAGAGTACAGGCCCAGAGACATCAAACTCTCCTCATACAATGAGATCCCTCCCTCATTCTGCTAAACTCCAGTGAGTACAGGCCCAGAGACATCAAACACTTCTCATACAATGTAATCCCCCCTCATTCTTCTAAACTCCAGTGAGTACAGTCCCAGAAAAATCAAACACTCCTCATACAATGAGATCACCCCTCATTCGTTAAAACTCCACTGAGTACAGGCCCAGAGACATCAAACACTCCTCATACAATGGGATCCAACCCAATTCTTCTAAGCTCCAGTGAGTACAGGCCCAGAGAAATCAAACACTCCTCATACAATGAGATCACCCCTCATTCGTTAAAACTCCACTGAGTACAGGCCCAGAGACATCAAACACTCCTCATACAATGGGATCCAACCCAATTCTTCTAAGCTCCAGTGAGTAAAGACCCAGAGACATCAAACACTCCTCATACAGTGAGATCCCCCCTCATTCTTCTAAACTCCAGTGAGTACAGGCCCAGAGACATCAAACACTCCTTATGCAATGAGATCCCCCTCATTCTTCTAAACTCCAGTGAGTACAGGCCCAGAGAAATCAAACACTCCTCATACATTGAGATCCCCCTCATTCTTCTAAACTCCAGTGAGTACAGGCCCAGAGACGTCAAATACTCCTCATACAATGAGATCCACCCTCATTCTTCTAAACTCCAGTGAGTACAAGCCTAGAGACATCAAACACACCTCATACAATGAGATCCCCCTCATTCTTCTAAACTCCAGTGAATACAGGCCCATAGATATCAAACACTCCTCATACAATGAGATTCCCACCCTCATTCGTCTAAACTCCAGTGAGTACAGGCCCAGAGAAATCAAACACTCCTCATACAATGAGATCCCCCCTCATTCTTCAAAGCACCACTGCGTACAGGCATGGAGACATGAAACACTCCTCATACAATGAGATCCCCCCTCATTCTTCTAAACTCCAGTGAGTACAGGCTTAGAGACATCAAACACTCCTCATACAATGAGATCACCCCTCATTCTTCTAAACTCCAGTGAGTACAGGCCCAGAGACGTCAAATACTCCTCATACAATGAGATCCGCCCTCATTCTTCTAAACTCCAGTGAGTACAGGCCTAGAGACATCAAACACACCTCATACAATGAGATCCCCCTCATTCTTCTAAACTCCAGTGAATACAGGCCCATAGATATCAAACACTCCTCATACAATGAGATCCCCCCTCATTCTTCTAAACTCCAGTGAGTACAGGCCCAGAGACATCAAACACTCCTTATACAATGAGATCCCCCTCATTCTTCTAAACTCCAGTGAGTACAGGCCCAGAGAAATCAAACACTCCTCATACAATGAGATGCCCCCTCATTCTTCTAAACTCCAGTGAGTACAGGCCCAGAGACATCAAGTACTCCTGATACAATGAGATCCCCCTCATTCTTGTAAACTCCAGTGAGTACAGGCCCAGAGACATCAAACACTCCTCTTACAATGAGATCCCCCTCCCCTCATTCTTCTAAACTCCAGTGAGTACAGGCCCAGAAACATCAAACACTCCTCACACAATGAGTTCCCCTCATTCTTCTAAACTCCAGTGAGTACAGGCCCAGAGACATCAAACACTCCTCATACAATAAGATCCCCCTTTTTCTATTAAACTGCGGTCAGTACAGGCCCAGAGATAGCAAACACTCCTCAAACACTGAGATCCACCCTCATTCTTCTAAACTCCAGAGGGTACAGGCCCAAATATGTCAAACAGTCCTCAGACAATGAGATCCACCTCACTCTTCTAAACTCAAGTCAGTTCTGGCCCAGAGACAACAAATACTCCTCATACAATGAGATCCCCCCTCATTCTTCAAAACTCCACAGAGTACAGGCCCAGAGACGTCAAACACTCCTCATATAATGGGATCTACCCCAATTCTTCTAAACTCCAGTGAGTAAAGGCCCAGAGACATCAAACACTCCTCATACAATGAGATCCCCCTTTTTCTATTAAACTGCCGTCAGTACAGGCCCAGAGACATCAAACACTCCTCATACAATGAGGTCCCTCCCTCATTCTGCTAATCTCCAGTGAATAAGGCCCAGAGACTTCAAACACTCCTCACAGAATGAGATCACCGTCATTCTTCTAAACTCCAGTGAGTACAGGCCCAGAGACATCAAACACTCCTCATACAATGAGATTCCCCCCCTCATTCTTCTAAACTCCAGAGAGTACAGGCCCAGAGACATCAAACTCTCCTCATACAATGAGATCCCTCCCTCATTCTGCTAAACTCCAGTGAGTGCAGGCCCAGAGACATCAAACACTTCTCATACAATGTAATCCCCCCTCATTCTTCTAAACTCCAGTGAGTACAGTCCCAGAAAAATCAAACACTCCTCATACCATGAGATCCCCCTCATTCTTCTAAACTCCAGTGAGTACAGGCCCATAGACTTCAAACACTCCTCATACAATGAGATCACCCCTCATTCTTTAAAACTCCACTGAGTACAGGCCCAGAGACGTCAAACACTCCTCATACAATGGGTTCCCCACCAATTCTTATAAACCCCAGTGAGTAAAGGCCCAGAGACATCAAACACTCCTCATACAATGAGATCCCCCCTCATTCTTCTAAACTCCAGTCAGTACAGGCACAGAGACTTCAAACACTCTTCATACAATGAGATCCCCCTCATTCTTCCAAACTCATGTGAGTACTGGCCTAGAGACATCAAACACACCTCATACAAAGAGATCCCCCTCATTCTTCTAAACTCCAGTGTATACAGGCCCATAGATATCAAACACTCCTCATACAATGAGATTCCCACCCTCATTCTTCTAAACTCCAGTGAGTACTGGCCCAGAGACTTCAAACACTCCTCATACAATGACATACCCCCTCGTTCTTCAAAGCTCCACTGCGTACAGGCCCAGAGAGATGAAACACTCCTCATACAATGAGATCCCCCTCATTCTTCTAAACTCCAGTGAGTACAGGCCCAGAGACATCAGGTACTCCTGATACAATGAGATCCGCCCTCAATCTTCTAAACTCCAGTGAGTACAGGCCCAGAGACATCAAACACTCCTCATACAATGAGATGCCCCCTCATTCTTCTAAACTCCAGTGAGTACAGGCCCAGAGACATCAAACACTCCTCATACAACGAGATTCCCCGTCATTCTTCTAAACTCCAGTGAGTACAGGCCATGAGACATCAAACACTCCTCATACAAAGAGATCCCCCTCATTCTTCTAAACTCCAGAGTGTACAGGCCCAGAGACCTCAAACACTCCTCATACAATGAGATCCCCCCTCATTCTTCTAAACTCCAGTGAGCACAGGCCCAGAGACATCAAACACTCCTCATACAATGAGATCCCCCCTCATTCTTCCACACTCCAGTGAGAACAGGCCCAGAGACATCAAACACTCCTCATACAATGAGATGCCCCCTCATTCTTCTAAACTCCAGTGAGTACAGGCCCAGAGAAATCAAACACTCCTCATACAATGAGATCCCCCACATTCTTGTAAACTCCAGTGAGTACAGGCCCAGAGACATCAAACACTCCTCATACAATGAGATCCCCCCCCCCTCATTCTTCAAAACTCCAGTGAGTACAGGCCCAGAGAAATCAAACACTCCTCTTACAATGAGATCCCCCCTCATTCTTCTAAACTCCAGTGAGTACAGGCCCAGAGACATCAAACGCTCCTCATACAATGAGATCCCCCCTCATTCTTCTAAACTCCACAGAGTACAGGCCCAGAGACATCAAACACTCCTCATACAATGGGATCCACCCCAATTCTTCTAAGCTCCAGTCAGTAAAGGCCCAGAGACATCAAACACTCCTCATACAGTGAGATCCCCCCTCATTCTTCTAAACTCCAGTGAGTACTGGCCCAGAGACATCAAACAATCCTTATACAATGAGATCCCCCTCATTCTTCTAAACTCCAGTGAGTACAGGCCCAGAGAAATCAAACACTCCTCATACAATGAGATCCCCCTCATTCTTCTAAACTCCAGTGAGTACAGGCCCAGAGACGTCAAATACTCCTCAGACAATGAGATCCGCCCTCATTCTTCAAAACTCCAGTGAGTACAGGCCTAGAGACATCAAACACACCTCATACAATGAGATCCCCCTCATTCTTCTAAACTCCAGAGAGTACAGGCCCAGAGACATCAAACTCTCCTCATACAATGAGATCCCTCCCTCATTCTGCTAAACTCCAGTGAGTGCAGGCCCAGAGACATCAAACACTTCTCATACAATGTAATCCCCCCTCATTCTTCTAAACTCCAGTGAGTACAGTCCCAGAAAAATCAAACACTCCTCATACCATGAGATCCCCCCTCATTCTTTAAAACTCCACTGAGTACAGGCCCAGAGACGTCAAACACTCTTCATACAATGGGTTCCCCACCAATTCTTCTAAACCCCAGTGAGTAAAGGCCCAGAGACAACAAACACTCCTCATACAATGAGATCCCCCCTCATTCTTCTAAACTCCAGTCAGTACAGGCACAGAGACTTCAAACACTCTTCATACAATGAGATCCCCCTCATTCTTCTAAACTCATGTGAGTACTGGCCTAGAGACATCAAACACACCTCATACAAAGAGATCCCCCTCATTCTTCTAAACTCCAGTGTATACAGGCCCATAGATATCAAACTCTCCTCATACAATGAGATTCCCACCCTCATTCTTCTAAACTCCAGTGAGTACTGGCCCAGAGACTTCAAACACTCCTCATACAATGACATACCCCCTCGTTCTTCAAAGCTCCACTGCGTACAGGCCCAGAGACATGAAACACTCCTCATATAATGAGATCCCTCTCATTCTTATAAACTGTAGTCTGTACAGGCCCAGAGACATCAAACACTCCTCATACAATATCCCCCCTCATTCTTCTAAACTCCAGTGAGTACAGGGCAAGAGACATCAAACACTCCTCATACAATGAGATACCCCTCATTCTTCTAAACTCCAGTGAATACAGGCCCAGAGACATCAAACACTCCTCATACAATGAGATCCCCCCTCATTCTTCTAAACTCCAGTGAGTACAGGCCCAGAGACATCAAACACTGCTCATACAATGAGATCCCCCCTCATTCTTCTAGCCTCCAGTGAGTACAGGCCCGGAGACATCAAAGACTCCTCATACAATGAGATCCCCCCTCATTCTTCTAAACTCCAGTGAGTACAGGCCCAGAGAAATCAAACACTCCTCATACAATGAGATCCCCCTCATTCTTCTAAACTCCAGTGAGTACAGGCCCAGAGACATCAGGTACTCCTGATACAATGAGATCCGCCCTCAATCTTCTAAACTCCAGTGAGTACAGGCCCAGAGAAATCAAACACTCCTCATACAATGAGATCCCCCACATTCTTGTAAACTCCAGTGAGTACAGGCCCAGAGACATCAAACACTCCTCATACAATGAGATCCCCCCTCATTCTTCTAAACTCCAGTGAGTGCAGGCCCAGAGACATCAAACACTTCTCATACAATGTAATCCCCCCTCATTCTTCTAAACTCCAGTGAGTACAGTCCCAGAAAAATCAAACACTCCTCATACCATGAGATCCCCCCTCATTCTTTAAAACTCCACTGAGTACAGGCCCAGAGACGTCAAACACTCTTCATACAATGGGTTCCCCACCAATTCTTCTAAACCCCAGTGAGTAAAGGCCCAGAGACAACAAACACTCCTCATACAATGAGATCCCCCCTCATTCTTCTAAACTCCAGTCAGTACAGGCACAGAGACGTCAAACACTCTTCATACAATGAGATCCCCCTCATTCTTCTAAACTCATGTGAGTACTGGCCTAGAGACATCAAACACACCTCATACAAAGAGATCCCCCTCATTCTTCTAAACTCCAGTGTATACAGGCCCATAGATATCAAACTCTCCTCATACAATGAGATTCCCACCCTCATTCTTCTAAACTCCAGTGAGTACTGGCCCAGAGACTTCAAACACGCCGCATACAATGACATACCCCCTCGTTCTTCAAAGCTCCACTGCGTACAGGCCCAGAGACATGAAACACTCCTCATATAATGAGATCCCTCTCATTCTTATAAACTGCAGTCTGTACAGGCCCAGAGACATCAAACACTCCTCATACAATGAGATCCCCCCTCATTCTTCTAAACTCCAGTGAGTACAGGGCCAGAGACATCAAACACTCCTCATGCAATGAGATACCCCTCATTCTTCTAAACTCCAGTGAATACAGGCCCAGAGACATCAAACGCTCCTCATACAATGAGATCCCCCCTCATTCTTCTAAACTCAAGTGAGTACAGGCCCAGAGACATCAAACACTGCTCATACAATGAGATCCCCCCTCATTCTTCTAGCCTCCAGTGAGTACAGGCCCGGAGACATCAAAGACTCCTCATACAATGAGATCCCCCCTCATTCTTCTAAACTCCAGTGAATACAGGCCCAGAGAAATCAAACACTCCTCTTACAATGAGATCCCCCTCATTCTTCTAAACTCCAGTGAGTACAGGCCCAGAGACATCAGGTACTCCTGATACAATGAGATCCGCCCTCAATCTTCTAAACTCCAGTGAATACAGGCCCAGAGACATCAAACGCTCCTCATACAATGAGATCCCCCCTCATTCTTCTAAACTCAAGTGAGTACAGGCCCAGAGACATCAAACACTGCTCATACAATGAGATGCCCCCTCATTCTTCTAGCCTCCAGTGAGTACAGGCCCGGAGACATCAAAGACTCCTCATACAATGAGATCCCCCCTCATTCTTCTAAACTCCAGTGAATACAGTCCCAGAGACATCAAACACTCCTCACACAATGAGATCCCCCTCATTCATCTAAACTCCAGTGTGTACAGGCCCAGAGACATCAAACACTCCTCATACAATGAGATCCCCCCTCATTCTTCTAAACTCCAGTGAGTTCAGGCTCAAAGACATCAAACACTCCTCATACAACGAGATTCCCCGTCATTCTTCTAAACTCCAGTGAGTACAGGCCATGAGACATCAAACACTCCTCATACAATGAGATCCCCCCTCATTCTTCCACACTCCAGTGAGAACAGGCCCAAAGACATCAAACACTCCTCATACAATGAGATGCCCCCTCATTCTTCTAAACTCCAGTGAGTACAGGCCCAGAGAAATCAAACACTCCTCATACAATGAGATCCCCCACATTCTTGTAAACTCCAGTGAGTACAGGCCCAGAGACATCAAACACTCCTCATACAATGAGATCCAGCCCCCCTCATTCTTCTAAACTCCAGTGAGTATAGGCCCAGAGAAATCAAACACTCCTCATACAATGAGATCCCCCCTCATTCTTCAAAGCACCACTGCGTACAGGCATGGAGACATGAAACACTCCTCATACAATGAGATCCCCCCTCATTCTTCTAAACTCCAGTGAGTACAGGCCCAGAGACATCAAACACTCCTCATACAATGAGATCCCCCCTCATTCTTCTAAACTCCACAGAGTACAGGCACAGAGACATCAAACACTCCTCATACAATGAGATCCCCCCTCATTCTTCTAAACTCCACAGAGTACAGGCACAGAGACATCAAACACTCCTCATACAATGAGATCCCCCCTCATTCTTCTAAACTCCACAGAGTACAGGCCCAGAGACATCAAACACTCCTCATACAATGGGATCCACCCCAATTCTTCTAAGCTCCAGTGAGTAAAGGCCCAGAGACATCAAACACTCCTCATACAGTGAGATCCCACCTCATTCTTCTAAACTCCAGTGAGTACTGGCCCAGAGACATCAAACAATCCTTATACAATGAGATCCGCCCTCATTCTTCTAAACTCCAGTGAGTACAGGCCTAGAGACATCAAACACACCTCATACAATGAGATCCCCCTCATTCTTCTAAACTCCAGTGAATACAGGCCCATAGATATCAAACACTCCTCATACAATGAGATTCCCACCCTCATTCTTCTAAACTCCAGTGAGTACAGGCCCAGAGGCATCAAACTCTCCTCAGACAATGACATCCCCCCTCGTTCTTCAAAGCTCCACTGCGTACAGGCCCGGAGACATGAAACACTCCTCATACAATGAGATCCCCCCTCATTCTTCTAAACTCCAGTGAGTACAGGCCCAGAGACATCAAACACTCCTTATACAATGAGATCCCCCTCATTCTTCTAAACTCCAGTGAGTACAGGCCCAGAGAAATCAAACACTCCTCATACAATGAGATCCCCCTCATTCTTCTAAACTCCAGTGTGTACAGGCCCAGAAACATCAAACACTCCTCACACAATGAGTTCCCCTCATTCTTCTAAACTCCAGTGTGTACAGGCCCAGAAACATCAAACACTCCTCATACAATGAGATTCCCACCCTCATTCTTCTAAACTCCAGTGAGTACAGGCCCAGAGACATCAAACGCTCCTCATACAATGAGATCCCCCTCACTCTTCTAAACTCAAGTCAGTACAGGCCCAGAGACAACAAACACTCCTCATACAATGAGATCCCCCTCATTCTTCTAAACTCCAGTGAGTACAGGCCCAGAGACGTCAAATACTCCTCATACAATGAGATCCGCCCTCATTCTTCTAAACTCCAGTGAGTACAGGCCTAGAGACATCAAACACACCTCATACAATGAGATCCCCCTCATTCTTCTAAACTCCAGTGAATACAGGCCCATAGATATCAAACACTCCTCATACAATGAGATTCCCACCCTCATTCTTCTAAACTCCAGTGAGTACAGGCCCAGAGGCATCAAACTCTCCTCAGACAATGACATCCCCCCTCGTTCTTCAAAGCTCCACTGCGTACAGGCCCGGAGACATGAAACACTCCTCATACAATGAGATCCCCCCTCATTCTTCTAAACTCCAGTGAGTACAGGCCCAGAGACATCAAACACTCCTTATACAATGAGATCCCCCTCATTCTTCTAAACTCCAGTGAGTACAGGCCCAGAGAAATCAAACACTCCTCATACAATGAGATCCCCCTCATTCTTCTAAACTCCAGTGTGTACAGGCCCAGAAACATCAAACACTCCTCACACAATGAGTTCCCCTCATTCTTCTAAACTCCAGTGAGTACAGGCCCAGAGACATCAAACACTCCTCATACAATAAGATCCCCCTTTTTCTATTAAACTGCGGTCAGTACAGGCCCAGAGATATCAAACACTCCTCAAACACTGAGATCCACCCTCATTCTTCTAAACTCCAGAGGGTACAGGCCCAAATATGTCAAACAGTCCTCAGACAATGAGATCCCCCTCACTCTTCTAAACTCGTCAGTTATGGCCCAGAGACAACAAATACTCCTCATACAATGAGATCCCCCCTCATTCTTCAAAACTCCACAGAGTACAGGCCCAGAGACGTCAAACACTCCTCATGCAATGGGATCTACCCCAATTCTTCTAAACTCCAGTGAGTAAAGGCCCAGAGACATCAAACACTCCTCATACAATGAGATGCCCCCTCATTCTTCTAAACTCCAGTGAGTGCAGGCTCAAAGACATCAAACACTCCTCATACAACGAGATTCCCCGTCATTCATCTAAACTCCAGTGAGTACAGGCCCAAAGACATCAAACACTCCTCATACAATGAGATCCCACTTTTACGATTAAACTGCCGTCAGTACAGGCCCAGAGACATCAAACACTCCTCATACAATGAGGTCCCTCCCTCATTCTGCTAATCTCCAGTGAATAACGCCCAGAGACCTCAAACACTCCTCACACAATGAGATCGCCGTTATTCTTCTAAACTCCAGTGAGTACAGGCCCAGAGACCTCAAACACTCCTCACACAATGAGATCGCCGTCATTCTTCTAAACTCCAGTGAGTACAGGCCCAGAGACATCAAACACTCCTCATACAATGAGATTCCCCCCCTCATTCTTCTAAACTCCAGAGAGTACAGGCCCAGAGACATCAAACACTCCTCATACAATGAGATCCCCCCTCATTCTTCTAAACTCCACAGAGTACAGGCACAGAGACATCAAACACTCCTCATACAATGAGATCCCCCCTCATTCTTCTAAACTCCACAGAGTACAGGCACAGAGACATCAAACACTCCTCATACAATGAGATCCCCCCTCATTCTTCTAAACTCCACAGAGTACAGGCCCAGAGACATCAAACACTCCTCATACAATGGGATCCACCCCAATTCTTCTAAGCTCCAGTGAGTAAAGGCCCAGAGACATCAAACACTCCTCATACAGTGAGATCCCACCTCATTCTTCTAAACTCCAGTGAGTACTGGCCCAGAGACATCAAACAATCCTTATACAATGAGATCCGCCCTCATTCTTCTAAACTCCAGTGAGTACAGGCCTAGAGACATCAAACACACCTCATACAATGAGATCCCCCTCATTCTTCTAAACTCCAGTGAATACAGGCCCATAGATATCAAACACTCCTCATACAATGAGATTCCCACCCTCATTCTTCTAAACTCCAGTGAGTACAGGCCCAGAGGCATCAAACTCTCCTCAGACAATGACATCCCCCCTCGTTCTTCAAAGCTCCACTGCGTACAGGCCCGGAGACATGAAACACTCCTCATACAATGAGATCCCCCCTCATTCTTCTAAACTCCAGTGAGTACAGGCCCAGAGACATCAAACACTCCTTATACAATGAGATCCCCCTCATTCTTCTAAACTCCAGTGAGTACAGGCCCAGAGAAATCAAACACTCCTCATACAATGAGATCCCCCTCATTCTTCTAAACTCCAGTGTGTACAGGCCCAGAAACATCAAACACTCCTCACACAATGAGTTCCCCTCATTCTTCTAAACTCCAGTGTGTACAGGCCCAGAAACATCAAACACTCCTCATACAATGAGATTCCCACCCTCATTCTTCTAAACTCCAGTGAGTACAGGCCCAGAGACATCAAACGCTCCTCATACAATGAGATCCCCCTCACTCTTCTAAACTCAAGTCAGTACAGGCCCAGAGACAACAAACACTCCTCATACAATGAGATCCCCCTCATTCTTCTAAACTCCAGTGAGTACAGGCCCAGAGACGTCAAATACTCCTCATACAATGAGATCCGCCCTCATTCTTCTAAACTCCAGTGAGTACAGGCCTAGAGACATCAAACACACCTCATACAATGAGATCCCCCTCATTCTTCTAAACTCCAGTGAATACAGGCCCATAGATATCAAACACTCCTCATACAATGAGATTCCCACCCTCATTCTTCTAAACTCCAGTGAGTACAGGCCCAGAGGCATCAAACTCTCCTCAGACAATGACATCCCCCCTCGTTCTTCAAAGCTCCACTGCGTACAGGCCCGGAGACATGAAACACTCCTCATACAATGAGATCCCCCCTCATTCTTCTAAACTCCAGTGAGTACAGGCCCAGAGACATCAAACACTCCTTATACAATGAGATCCCCCTCATTCTTCTAAACTCCAGTGAGTACAGGCCCAGAGAAATCAAACACTCCTCATACAATGAGATCCCCCTCATTCTTCTAAACTCCAGTGTGTACAGGCCCAGAAACATCAAACACTCCTCACACAATGAGTTCCCCTCATTCTTCTAAACTCCAGTGAGTACAGGCCCAGAGACATCAAACACTCCTCATACAATAAGATCCCCCTTTTTCTATTAAACTGCGGTCAGTACAGGCCCAGAGATATCAAACACTCCTCAAACACTGAGATCCACCCTCATTCTTCTAAACTCCAGAGGGTACAGGCCCAAATATGTCAAACAGTCCTCAGACAATGAGATCCCCCTCACTCTTCTAAACTCGTCAGTTATGGCCCAGAGACAACAAATACTCCTCATACAATGAGATCCCCCCTCATTCTTCAAAACTCCACAGAGTACAGGCCCAGAGACGTCAAACACTCCTCATGCAATGGGATCTACCCCAATTCTTCTAAACTCCAGTGAGTAAAGGCCCAGAGACATCAAACACTCCTCATACAATGAGATGCCCCCTCATTCTTCTAAACTCCAGTGAGTGCAGGCTCAAAGACATCAAACACTCCTCATACAACGAGATTCCCCGTCATTCATCTAAACTCCAGTGAGTACAGGCCCAAAGACATCAAACACTCCTCATACAATGAGATCCCACTTTTACGATTAAACTGCCGTCAGTACAGGCCCAGAGACATCAAACACTCCTCATACAATGAGGTCCCTCCCTCATTCTGCTAATCTCCAGTGAATAAGGCCCAGAGACCTCAAACACTCCTCACACAATGAGATCGCCGTCATTCTTCTAAACTCCAGTGAGTACAGGCCCAGAGACATCAAACACTCCTCATACAATGAGATTCCCCCCCTCATTCTTCTAAACTCCAGAGAGTACAGGCCCAGAGACATCAAACTCTCCTCATACAATGAGATCCCTCCCTCATTCTGCTAAACTCCAGTGAGTGCAGGCCCAGAGACATCAAACACTTCTCATACAATGTAATCCCCCCTCATTCTTCTAAACTCCAGTGAGTACAGTCCCAGAAAAATCAAACACTCCTCATACCATGAGATCCCCCCTCATTCTTCTAAACTCCAGTGAGTACAGGCCCATAGACTTCAAACACTCCTCATACAATGTGATCCGCCCTCATTCTTCTAAACTCCAGTGAGTACAGGCCTAGAGACATCAAACACACCTCATACAATGAGATCCCCCTCATTCTTCTAAACTCCAGTGAATACAGGACCATAGATATCAAACACTCCTCATACAATTAGATTCCCACTCTCATTCTTCTAAACTCCAGTGAGTACAGGCCCAGAGACATCAAACACTCCTCAGACAATGACATCCCCCCTCGTTCTTCAAAGCTCCACTGCGTACAGGCCCGGAGACATGAAACACTCCTCATACAATGAGATCCCCCCTCATTCTTCTAAACTCCAGTGAGTACAGGCTCAGAGACATCAAACACTCCTTATACAATGAGATCCCCCTCATTCTTCTAAACTCCAGTGAGTACAGGCCCAGAGAAATCAAACACTCCTCATACAATGAGATCCCCCTCATTCTTCTAAACTCCAGTGAGTACAGGCCCAGAGACATCAAGTACTCCTGATACAATGAGATCCCCCTCATTCTTGTAAACTCCAGTGAGTACAGGCCCAGAGACATCAAACACTCCTCATACAATGAGATCCCCCTCCCCTCATTCTTCTAAACTCCAGTGAGTACAGGCCCAGAAACATCAAACACTCCTCACACAATGAGTTCCCCTCATTCTTCTAAACTCCAGTGAGTTCAGGCCCAGAGACATCAAACACTCCTCATACAATAAGATCCCCCTTTTTCTATTAAACTGCGGTCAGTACAGGCCCAGAGACATCAAACACTCCTCATACAATGAGATCCCCCCTCATTCTTCTAAACTCCAGTGAGTACAGGGCCAGAGACATCAAACACTCCTCATACAATGAGATACCCCTCATTCTTCTAAACTCCAGTGAGTACAGCCCAGAGACATCAAACACTCCTCATACAATAAGATCCCCCCTCATTCTTCTAAACTCCAGTGAGTACAGGCCCAGAGACATCAAACACTGCTCATACAATGAGATCCCCCCTCATTCTTCTAGCCTCCAGTGAGTACAGGCCCGGAGACATCAAAGACTCCTCATACAATGAGATCCCCCCTCATTCTTATAAACTGCAGTCTGTACAGGCCCAGAGACATCAAACACTTCTCATACAATGAGATCACCCCTCATTCGTTAAAACTCCACTGAGTACAGGCCCAGAGACATCAAAAACTCCTCATACAATGTAATCCTCCCTCATTCTTCTAAACAGTGAGTACAGGCCCAGAGAAATCAAACACTCCTCATACAATGAGATCACCCCTCATTCGTTAAAACTCCACTGAGTACAGGCCCAGAGACATCAAACACTCCTCATACAATGGGATCCAACCCAATTCTTCTAAGCTCCAGTGTGTAAAGACCCAGAGACATCAAACACTCCTCATACAGTGAGATCCCCCCTCATTCTTCTAAACTCCAGTGAGTACAGGCCCAGAGACATCAAACACTCCTTATACACT
The DNA here is from genome assembly GCF_030144855.1 of Hypanus sabinus. NCBI lineage: Eukaryota > Metazoa > Chordata > Chondrichthyes > Myliobatiformes > Dasyatidae > Hypanus > Hypanus sabinus. Next base: position 22,456 of record NW_026781318.1, read on the forward strand.
GAGATCCCCTCATTCTTCTAAACTCCAGTGAGTACAGGCCCAGAGACATCAAACACTCCTCATACAATGAGATTCCCCGTCATTCTTCTAAACTCCAGTGAGTACAGGCCATGAGACATCAAACACTCCTCATACAATGAGATCCCCCTCATTCTTCTAAACTCCAGAGAGTACAGGCCCAGAGACATCAAACACTCCTCATACAATGAGATCCCCCCTCATTCTTCTAAACTCCAGTGAGCACAGGCCCAGAGACATCAAACACTCCTCATACAATGAGATGCCCCCTCATTCTTCCACACTCCAGTGAGAACAGGCCCAAAGACATCAAACACTCCTCATACAATGAGATGCCCCCTCATTCTTCTAAACTCCAGTGAGTACAGGCCCAGAGAAATCAAACACTCCTCATACAATGAGATCCCCCACATTCTTGTAAACTCCAGTGAGTACAGGCCCAAGACATCAAACACTCCTCATACAATGAGATCCACCCCCCCTCATTCTTTTAAACTCCAGTGAGTACAGGCCCAGAGAAATCAAACACTCCTCATACAATGAGATCCCCCCTCATTCTTCAAAGCACCACTGCGTACAGGCATGGAGACATGAAACACTCCTCATACAATGAGATCCCCCCTCATTCTTCTAAACTCCAGTGAGTACAGGCTTAGAGACATCAAACACTCCTCATACAATGAGATCCCCCCTCATTCTTCTAAACTCCAGTGAGTACAGGCCCAGAGAAATCAAACACTCCTCATACAATGAGATCCCCCCTCATTCTTCTAAACTCCACAGAGTACAGGCACAGAGACATCAAACACTCCTCATACAATGAGATCCCCCCTCATTCTTCTAAACTCCAGTGAGTACAGGCCCAGAGACATCAAATGCTCCTCAAACAATGAGATCCCCCCTCATTCTTCTAAACTCCACAGAGTACAGGTCCAGAGACATCAAACACTCCTCATACAATGGGATCCACCCCAATTCTTCTAAGCTCCAGTGAGTAAAGGCCCAGAGACATCAAACACTCCTCATACAGTGAGATCCCACCTCATTCTTCTAAACTCCAGTGAGTACAGGCCCAGAGAAATCAAACACTCCTCATACAATGAGATCCCCCTCATTCTTCTAAACTCCAGTGAGTACAGGCCCAGAGACGTCAAATACTCCTCATACAATGAGATCCGCCCTCATTCTTCTAAACTCCAGTGAGTACAGGCCTAGAGACATCAAACACACCTCATACAATGAGATCCCCCTCATTCTTCTAAACTCCAGTGAATACAGGCCCATAGATATCAAACACTCCTCACACAATGAGTTCCCCTCATTCTTCTAAACTCCAGTGAGTACAGGCCCAGAGACATCAAACACTCCTCATACAATAAGATCCCCCTTTTTCTATTAAACTGCGGTCAGTACAGGCCCAGAGATATCAAACACTCCTCAAACACTGAGATCCACCCTCATTCTTCTAAACTCCAGAGGGTACAGGCCCAAATATGTCAAACAGTCCTCAGACAATGAGATCCCCCTCACTCTTCTAAACTCGTCAGTTATGGCCCAGAGACAACAAATACTCCTCATACAATGAGATCCCCCCTCATTCTTCAAAACTCCACAGAGTACAGGCCCAGAGACGTCAAACACTCCTCATGCAATGGGATCTACCCCAATTCTTCTAAACTCCAGTGAGTAAAGGCCCAGAGACATCAAACACTCCTCATACAATGAGATGCCCCCTCATTCTTCTAAACTCCAGTGAGTGCAGGCTCAAAGACATCAAACACTCCTCATACAACGAGATTCCCCGTCATTCATCTAAACTCCAGTGAGTACAGGCCCAAAGACATCAAACACTCCTCATACAATGAGATCCCACTTTTACGATTAAACTGCCGTCAGTACAGGCCCAGAGACATCAAACACTCCTCATACAATGAGGTCCCTCCCTCATTCTGCTAATCTCCAGTGAATAAGGCCCAGAGACCTCAAACACTCCTCACACAATGAGATCGCCGTCATTCTTCTAAACTCCAGTGAGTACAGGCCCAGAGACATCAAACACTCCTCATACAATGAGATTCCCCCCCTCATTCTTCTAAACTCCAGAGAGTACAGGCCCAGAGACATCAAACTCTCCTCATACAATGAGATCCCTCCCTCATTCTGCTAAACTCCAGTGAGTGCAGGCCCAGAGACATCAAACACTTCTCATACAATGTAATCCCCCCTCATTCTTCTAAACTCCAGTGAGTACAGTCCCAGAAAAATCAAACACTCCTCATACCATGAGATCCCCCCTCATTCTTCTAAACTCCAGTGAGTACAGGCCCATAGACTTCAAACACTCCTCATACAATGTGATCCGCCCTCATTCTTCTAAACTCCAGTGAGTACAGGCCTAGAGACATCAAACACACCTCATACAATGAGATCCCCCTCATTCTTCTAAACTCCAGTGAATACAGGACCATAGATATCAAACACTCCTCATACAATTAGATTCCCACTCTCATTCTTCTAAACTCCAGTGAGTACAGGCCCAGAGACATCAAACACTCCTCAGACAATGACATCCCCCCTCGTTCTTCAAAGCTCCACTGCGTACAGGCCCGGAGACATGAAACACTCCTCATACAATGAGATCCCCCCTCATTCTTCTAAACTCCAGTGAGTACAGGCTCAGAGACATCAAACACTCCTTATACAATGAGATCCCCCTCATTCTTCTAAACTCCAGTGAGTACAGGCCCAGAGAAATCAAACACTCCTCATACAATGAGATCCCCCTCATTCTTCTAAACTCCAGTGAGTACAGGCCCAGAGACATCAAGTACTCCTGATACAATGAGATCCCCCTCATTCTTGTAAACTCCAGTGAGTACAGGCCCAGAGACATCAAACACTCCTCATACAATGAGATCCCCCTCCCCTCATTCTTCTAAACTCCAGTGAGTACAGGCCCAGAAACATCAAACACTCCTCACACAATGAGTTCCCCTCATTCTTCTAAACTCCAGTGAGTTCAGGCCCAGAGACATCAAACACTCCTCATACAATAAGATCCCCCTTTTTCTATTAAACTGCGGTCAGTACAGGCCCAGAGACATCAAACACTCCTCATACAATGAGATCCCCCCTCATTCTTCTAAACTCCAGTGAGTACAGGGCCAGAGACATCAAACACTCCTCATACAATGAGATACCCCTCATTCTTCTAAACTCCAGTGAGTACAGCCCAGAGACATCAAACACTCCTCATACAATAAGATCCCCCCTCATTCTTCTAAACTCCAGTGAGTACAGGCCCAGAGACATCAAACACTGCTCATACAATGAGATCCCCCCTCATTCTTCTAGCCTCCAGTGAGTACAGGCCCGGAGACATCAAAGACTCCTCATACAATGAGATCCCCCCTCATTCTTATAAACTGCAGTCTGTACAGGCCCAGAGACATCAAACACTTCTCATACAATGAGATCACCCCTCATTCGTTAAAACTCCACTGAGTACAGGCCCAGAGACATCAAAAACTCCTCATACAATGTAATCCTCCCTCATTCTTCTAAACAGTGAGTACAGGCCCAGAGAAATCAAACACTCCTCATACAATGAGATCACCCCTCATTCGTTAAAACTCCACTGAGTACAGGCCCAGAGACATCAAACACTCCTCATACAATGGGATCCAACCCAATTCTTCTAAGCTCCAGTGTGTAAAGACCCAGAGACATCAAACACTCCTCATACAGTGAGATCCCCCCTCATTCTTCTAAACTCCAGTGAGTACAGGCCCAGAGACATCAAACACTCCTTATACACTGAGATCCCCTCATTCTTCTAAACTCCAGTGAGTACAGGCCCAGAGACATCAAACACTCCTCATACAATGAGATTCCCCGTCATTCTTCTAAACTCCAGTGAGTACAGGCCATGAGACATCAAACACTCCTCATACAATGAGATCCCCCTCATTCTTCTAAACTCCAGAGAGTACAGGCCCAGAGACATCAAACACTCCTCATACAATGAGATCCCCCCTCATTCTTCTAAACTCCAGTGAGCACAGGCCCAGAGACATCAAACACTCCTCATACAATGAGATGCCCCCTCATTCTTCCACACTCCAGTGAGAACAGGCCCAAAGACATCAAACACTCCTCATACAATGAGATGCCCCCTCATTCTTCTAAACTCCAGTGAGTACAGGCCCAGAGAAATCAAACACTCCTCATACAATGAGATCCCCCACATTCTTGTAAACTCCAGTGAGTACAGGCCCAAGACATCAAACACTCCTCATACAATGAGATCCACCCCCCCTCATTCTTTTAAACTCCAGTGAGTACAGGCCCAGAGAAATCAAACACTCCTCATACAATGAGATCCCCCCTCATTCTTCAAAGCACCACTGCGTACAGGCATGGAGACATGAAACACTCCTCATACAATGAGATCCCCCCTCATTCTTCTAAACTCCAGTGAGTACAGGCTTAGAGACATCAAACACTCCTCATACAATGAGATCCCCCCTCATTCTTCTAAACTCCAGTGAGTACAGGCCCAGAGAAATCAAACACTCCTCATACAATGAGATCCCCCCTCATTCTTCTAAACTCCACAGAGTACAGGCACAGAGACATCAAACACTCCTCATACAATGAGATCCCCCCTCATTCTTCTAAACTCCAGTGAGTACAGGCCCAGAGACATCAAATGCTCCTCAAACAATGAGATCCCCCCTCATTCTTCTAAACTCCACAGAGTACAGGTCCAGAGACATCAAACACTCCTCATACAATGGGATCCACCCCAATTCTTCTAAGCTCCAGTGAGTAAAGGCCCAGAGACATCAAACACTCCTCATACAGTGAGATCCCACCTCATTCTTCTAAACTCCAGTGAGTACTGGCCCAGAGACATCAAACAATCCTTATACAATGAGATCCCCCTCATTCTTCTAAACTCCAGTGAGTACAGGCCCAGAGAAATCAAACACTCCTCATACAATGAGATCCCCCTCATTCTTCTAAACTCCAGTGAGTACAGGCCCAGAGACGTCAAATACTCCTCATACAATGAGATCCGCCCTCATTCTTCTAAACTCCAGTGAGTACAGGCCTAGAGACATCAAACACACCTCATACAATGAGATCCCCCTCATTCTTCTAAACTCCAGTGAATACAGGCCCATAGATATCAAACACTCCTCATACAATGAGATTCCCACCCTCATTCTTCTAAACTCCAGTGAGTACAGGCCCAGAGACATCAAACGCTCCTCATACAATGAGAACCCCCTCACTCTTCTAAACTCAAGTCAGTACAGGCCCAGAGACAACAAACACTCCTCATACAATGAGATCCCCCTCATTCTTCTAAACTCCAGTGAGTACAGGCCCAGAGACGTCAAATACTCCTCATACAATGAGATCCGCCCTCATTCTTCTAAACTCCAGTGAGTACAGGCCTAGAGACATCAAACACACCTCATACAATGAGATCCCCCTCATTCTTCTAAACTCCAGTGAATACAGGCCCATAGATATCAAACACTCCTCATACCATGAGATTCCCACCCTCATTCTTCTAAACTCCAGTGAGTACAGGCCCAGAGGCATCAAACACTCCTCAGACAATGACATCCCCCCTCGTTCTTCAAAGCTCCACTGCGTACAGGCCCGGAGACATGAAACACTCCTCATACAATGAGATCCCCCCTCATTCTTCTAAACTCCAGTGAGTACAGGCCCAGAGACATCAAACACTCCTTATACCATGAGAACCCCTCATTCTTCTAAACTCCAGTGAGTACAGGCCCAGAGAAATCAAACACTCCTCATACAATGAGATCCTCCTCATTCTTCTAAACTCCAGTGAGTACAGGCCCAGAAACATCAAACACTCCTCACACAATGAGTTCCCCTCATTCTTCTAAACTCCAGTGAGTACAGGCCCAGAGACATCAAACACTCCTCATACAATAAGATCCCCCTTTTTCTATTAAACTGCGGTCAGTACAGGCCCAGAGATATCAAACACTCCTCAGACACTGAGATCCACCCTCATTCTTCTAAACTCCAGAGGGTACAGGCCCAAATATGTCAAACAGTCCTCAGACAATGAGATCCCCCTCACTCTTCTAAACTCGTCAGTTATGGCCCAGAGACAACAAATACTCCTCATACAATGAGATCCCCCCTCATTCTTCAAAACTCCACAGAGTACAGGCCCAGAGACGTCAAACACTCCTCATGCAATGGGATCTACCCCAATTCTTCTAAACTCCAGTGAGTAACGGCCCAGAGACATCAAACACTCCTCATACAATGAGATGCCCCCTCATTCTTCTAAACTCCAGTGAGTGCAGGCACAGAGACATCAAACACTCCTCATACAACGAGATTCCCCGTCATTCATCTAAACTCCAGTGAGTACAGGCCCAAAGACATCAAACACTCCTCATACAATGAGATCCCACTTTTTCGATTAAACTGCCGTCAGTACAGGCCCAGAGACATCAAACGCTCCTCATACAATGAGGTCCCTCCCTCATTCTGCTAATCTCCAGTGAATAAGGCCCAGAGACCTCAAACACTCCTCACACAATGAGATCGCCGTCATTCTTCTAAACTCCAGTGAGTACAGGCCCAGAGACATCAAACACTCCTCATACAATGAGATTCCCCCCCTCATTCTTCTAAACTCCAGAGAGTACAGGCCCAGAGACATCAAACTCTCCTCATACAATGAGATCCCTCCCTCATTCTGCTAAACTCCAGTGAGTGCAGGCCCAGAGACATCAAACACTTCTCATACAATGTAATCCCCCCTCATTCTTCTAAACTCCAGTGAGTACAGTCCCAGAAAAATCAAACACTCCTCATACCATGAGATCCCCCCTCATTCTTCTAAACTCCAGTGAGTACAGGCCCATAGACTTCAAACATTCCTCATACAATGAGATCCCCCTCATTCTTCTAAACTCCAGTGAATACAGGACCATAGATATCAAACACTCCTCATACAATGAGATTCCCACCCTCATTCTTCTAAACTCCAGTGAGTACAGGCCCAGAGACATCAAACACTCCTTATACAATGAGATCCCCCTCATTCTTCTAAACTCCAGTGAGTACAGGCCCAGAGAAATCAAACACTCCTCATACAATGAGATCCCCCTCATTCTTCTAAACTCCAGTGAGTACAGGCCCAGAGATATCAAGTACTCCTGATACAATGAGATCCCCCTCATTCTTGTAAACTCCAGTGAGTACAGGCCCAGAGACATCAAACACTCCTCATACAATGAGATCACCCTCCCCTCATTCTTCTAAACTCCAGTGAGTACAGGCCCAGAAACATCAAACACTCCTCACACAATGAGTTCCCCTCATTCTTCTAAACTCCAGTGAGTACAGGCCCAGAGACATCAAACACTCCTCGTACAATAAGATCCCCCTTTTTCTATTAAACTGCGGTCAGTACAGGCCCAGAGACATCAAACACTCCTCATACAATGAGATCCCCCCTCATTCTTCTAAACTCCAGTGAGTACAGGGCCAGAGACATCAAACACTCCTCATACAATGAGATACCCCTCATTCTTCTAAACTCCAGTGAGTACAGGCCCAGAGACATCAAACACTCCTCATACAATGAGATCCCCCCTCATTCTTCTAAACTCCAGTGAGTACAGGCCCAGAGACATCAAACACTCCTCACACAATGAGTTCCCCCCTCATTCTTCTAAACTCCAGTGAGTACAGGCCCAGAGACATCAAACACTGCTCATACAATGAGATCCCCCCTCATTCTTCTAGCCTCCAGTGAGTACAGGCCCGGAGACATCAAAGACTCCTCATACAATGAGATCCCCCCTCATTCTTATAAACTGCAGTCTGTACAGGCCCAGAAACATCAAACACTTCTCATACAATGAGATCACCCCTCATTCGTTAAAACTCCACTGAGTACAGGCCCAGAGACATCAAAAACTCCTCATACAATGTAATCCTCCCTCATTCTTCTAAACTCCAGTGAGTACAGGCCCAGAGAAATCAAACACTCCTCATACAATGAGATCCCCCTCATTCTTCTAAACTCCAGTGAGTACAGGCCCAGAGACATCAAACACTCCTTATACAATGAGATCCCCCCTCATTCTTCTAAACTCCAGTGAGTACAGGCCCAGAGAAGTCAAACACTCCTCATACAGTCAGATCCCCCTCATTCTTCTAAACTCCAGTGAGTACAGGCCCAGAGACATCAAGTACTCCTCATACAATGAGATCCGCCCTCAATCTTCTAAACTCCAGTGAGTACAGGCCCAGAGACATCAAACACTCCTCATACAATGAGATGCCCCCTCATTCTTCTAAACTCCAGTGAGTACAGGCTCAAAGACATCAAACACTCCTCATACAACGAGATTCCCCGTCATTCTTCTAAACTCCAGTGAGTACAGGCCCAGAGACATCAAAAACTCCTCATACAATGAGATCCCCCTCATTCTTCTAAACTCCAGAGAGTACAGGCCCAGAGACATCAAACACTCCACATACAATGAGATCCCCCCTCATTCTTCTAAACTCCAGTGAGCACAGGCCCAGAGACATCAAACACTCCTCATACAATGAGATCCCCCCCCCCTCATTCTTCCACACTCCAGTGAGAACAGGCCCAGAGACATCAAACACTCCTCATACAATGAGATCCCCCTCATTCTTGTAAACTCCAGTGAGTACAGGCCCAGAGACATCAAACACTCCTCATACAATGAGATCCCCCCCCCACTCATTCTTCTAAACTCCAGTGAGTACAGGCCCAGAAACATCAAACACTCCTCACACAATGTGTTCCCCTCATTCTTCTAAGCTACAGTGAGTACAGGCCCAGAGACATCAAACACTCCTCATACAATTAGATCCCCCTTTTTCTATTAAACTGCGGTCAGTACAGGCCCAGAGACATCAAACACTCCTCAAACACTGAGATCCACCCTCATTCTTCTAAACTCCAGAGGGTACAGGCCCAAATATGTCAAACAGTCCTCATACAATGAGATCCCCCTGACTCTTCTAAACTCAAGTCAGTACAGGTCCAGAGACAACAAACACTCCTCATACAATGAGATCCCCCCTCATTCTTCAAAACTCCACAGAGTACAGGCCCAGAGACGTCAAACACTCCTCATACAATGGGATCCACCCCAATTCTTCTAAACTCCAGTGAGTAAAGGCCCAGAGACATCAAACACTCCTCAACAGTGAGATCCCCCCTCATTCTTCTAAACTCCAGTGCCTACTGGCCCAGAGACATCAAACACTACTCATACAATGAGATACCCCCCATTCTTCAAAACTCCACAGAGTACAGGCCCAGAGACGTCAAACACTCCTCATACAATGGGATCCACCCCAATTCTTCTAAACTCCAGTGAGTAAAGGCCCAGAGACATCAAACACTCCTCATACAGTAAGATCCACCCTCATTCTTCTAAACTCCAGTGAGTACAGGCCCAGAGACATCAAACACTCCTTATACAATGAGATCCCCTCATTCTTCAAAACTCCAGTGAGTACAGGCCCAGAGAAATCAAACACTCCTCATACAATGAGATCCCCCTCATTCTTCTAAACTCCCGTGAGTACAGGCCCAGAGACATCAAATACTCCTCATACAATGAGATCCGCCCTCAATCTTCTAAACTCCAGTGAGTACAGGCCCAGAGTCATCAAACACTCCTCATACAATGAGATGCCCCCACATTCTTCTAAACTCCAGTGAGTACAGGCTCAAAGACATCAAACACTCCTCATACAACGAGATTCCCCGTCATTCTTCTAAACTCCAGTGAGTACAGGCCCAAAGACATCAAACACTCCTCATACAATGAGATCCCCCTTTTTCAATTAAACTGCGGTCAGTAGAGGCCCAGAGACATCAAACACTCCTCATACAATGAGGTCCCTCCCTCATTCTGCTAATCTCCAGTGAATAACGCCCAGAGACTTCAAACACTCCTCACACAATGAGATCCCCGTCATTCTTCTAAACTCCAGTGAGTACAGGCCCAGAGACATCAAACACTCCAAATACAATGAGATTCTCCCCTCATTATTCTAAACTCCAGAGAGTACAGGCCCAGAGACATCAAACTCTCCTCATACAATGAGATCCCTCCCTCATTCTGCTAAACTCCAGTGAGTGCAGGCCCAGAGACATCAAACACTCCTCATAAAATGAGATCCCCCACATTCTTCTAAACTCCAGTGAGCACTGGCCCAGAGACATCAAACACTCCTCATACAATGAGATTCCCCCCCTCATTCTTCTAAACTCCAGTGAGTACAGGCCCAGTGACATCAAACACTCCTCATACAATGAGATTCCCCCTCATTCTTCTAAACTCCAGTGAGTACAGGCCAAGGGACATCAAACACTCCTCACACAATGAGATCCCACTCATTCTTCTAAACTCCAGAGAGTACAGGCCCAGAGACATCAAACTCTCCTCATACAATGAGATCCCTCCCTCATTCTGCTAAACTCCAGTGAGTACAGGCCCAGAGACATCAAACACTCCTCATACAATGAGATCCACCCTCATTCTTCTAAACTCCAGAGGGTACAGGCCCAAATATGTCAAACAGTCCTCATACAATGAGATCCCCCTCACTCTTCTAAACTCAAGTCAGTACAGGCCCAGAGACAACAAACACTCCTCATACAATGAGATCCCCCCTCATTCTTCAAAACTCCACAGAGTACAGGCCCAGAGACGTCAAACACTCCTCATACAATGGGATCCACCCCAATTCTTCTAAACTCCAGTGAGTAAAGGCCCAGAGACATCAAACACTCCTCATACAGTGAGATCCCCCCTCATTCTTCTAAACTCCAGTGCCTACTGGCCCAGAGACGTCAAACTCTCCTCATACAATGGGATCCACCCCAATTCTTCTAAACTCCAGTGAGTAAAGGCCCAGAGACATCAAACACTCCTCATACAGTAAGATCCCCCCTCATTCTTCTAAACTCCAGTGAGTACAGGCCCAGAGACATCAAACACTCCTTATACAATGAGATCCCCTCATTCTTCAAAACTCCAGTGAGTACAGGCCCAGAGAAATCAAACACTCCTCATACAATGAGATCCACCTCATTCTTCTAAACTCCCGTGAGTACAGGCCCAGAGACATCAAATACTCCTCATACAATGAGATCCGCCCTCAATCTTCTAAACTCCAGTGAGTACAGGCCCAGAGTCATCAAACACTCCTCATACAATGAGATCCCCCTTTTTCTATTAAACTGCGGTCAGTACAGGCCCAGAGACATCAAACACTCCTCATACAATGAGGTCCCTCCCTCATTCTGCTAATCTCCAGTGAATAACGCCCAGAGACTTCAAACACTCCTCACACAATGAGATCCCCGTCATTCTTCTAAACTCCAGTGAGTACAGGCCCAGAGACATCAAACACTCCAAATACAATGAGATTCCCCCCTCATTATTCTAAACTCCAGAGAGTACAGGCCCAGAGACATCAAACTCTCCTCATACAATGAGATCCCTACCTCATTCTGCTAAACTCCAGTGAGTGCAGGCCCAGAGACATCAAACACTCCTCATACAATGAGATCCCCCACATTCTTCTAAACTCCAGTGAGCACTGGCCCAGATACATCAAACACTCCTCATACAATGAGATTCCCCCCCTCATTCTTCTAAACTCCAGTGAGTACAGGCCCAGAGACATCAAACACTCCTCATGCAATGAGATTCCCCCCCTCATTCTTCTAAACTCCAGAGAGTACAGGCCCAGAGACATCAAACTCTCCTCATACGGTAAGATCCCCCCTCATTCTTCTAAACTCCAGTGAGTAAAGGCCCAGAGACATCAAACACTCCTCATACAGTAAGATCCCCCCTCATTCTTCTAAACTCCAGTGAGTACAGGCCCAGAGACATCAAACACTCCTTATACAATGAGATCCGCCCTCATTCTTCTAAACTCCAGTGAGTACAGGCCCAGAGAAGTCAAACACTCCTCATACAATCAGATCCCCCTCATTCTTCTAAACTCCAGTGAGTACAGGCCCAGAGACATCAAGTACTCCTCATACAATGAGATCCGCCCTCAATCTTCTAAACTCCAGTGAGTACAGGCCCAGAGACATCAAACACTCCTCATACAATGAGATGCCCCCTCATTCTTCTAAACTCCAGTGAGTACAGGCTCAAAGACATCAAACACTCCTCATACAACGAGATTCCCCGTCATTCTTCTAAACTCTAGTGAGTACAGGCCCAGAGACATCAAAAACTCCTCATACAATGAGATCCCCCTCATTCTTCTAAACTCCAGAGAGTACAGGCCCAGAGACATCAAACACTCCTCATACATTGAGATGCCCCCTCATTCTTCTAAACTCCAGTGAGTACAGGCTCAAAGACATCAAACACTCCTCATACAACGAGATTCCCCGTCATTCTTCTAAACTCCAGTGAGTACAGGCCCAGAGACATCAAAAACTCCTCATACAATAAGATCCCCCTCACTCTTCTAAACTCAAGTCAGTACAGGCCCAGAGACAACAAACACTCCTCATACAATGAGATCCCCCCTCATTCTTCAAAACTCCACAGAGTACAGGCCCAGAGACGTCAAACACTCCTCATACAATGGGATCCACCCCAATTCTTCTAAACTCCAGTGAGTATAGGCCCAGAGACATCAAACACTCCTCATACAGTGAGATCCCCCCTCATTCTTCTAAACTCCAGTGCCTACTGGCCCAGAGACATCAAACACTACTCATACAATGAGATACCCCCCATTCTTCAAAACTCCACAGAGTACAGGCCCAGAGACGTCAAACACTCCTCATACAATGGGATCCACCCCCATTCTTCTAAACTCCAGTGAGTAAAGGCCCAGAGAAATCAAACACTCCTCATACAATGAGATCCCCCTCATTCTTCTAAACTCCCGTGAGTACAGGCCCAGAGACATCAAATACTCCTCATACAATGAGATCCGCCCTCAATCTTCTAAACTCCAGTGAGTACAGGCCCAGAGTCATCAAACACTCCTCATACAATGAGATGCCCCCACATTCTTCTAAACTCCAGTGAGTACAGGCTCAAAGACATCAAACACTCCTCATACAACGAGATTCCCCGTCATTCTTCTAAACTCCAGTGAGTACAGGCCCAAAGACATCAAACACTCCTCATACAATGAGATCCCCCTTTTTCAATTAAACTGCGGTCAGTAGAGGCCCAGAGACATCAAACACTCCTCATACAATGAGGTCCCTCCCTCATTCTGCTAATCTCCAGTGAATAACGCCCAGAGACTTCAAACACTCCTCACACAATGAGATCCCCGTCATTCTTCTAAACTCCAGTGAGTACAGGCCCAGAGACATCAAACACTCCAAATACAATGAGATTCTCCCCTCATTATTCTAAACTCCAGAGAGTACAGGCCCAGAGACATCAAACTCTCCTCATACAATGAGATCCCTCCCTCATTCTGCTAAACTCCAGTGAGTGCAGGCCCAGAGACATCAAACACTCCTCATAAAATGAGATCCCCCACATTCTTCTAAACTCCAGTGAGCACTGGCCCAGAGACATCAAACACTCCTCATACAATGAGATTCCCCCCCTCATTCTTCTAAACTCCAGTGAGTACAGGCCCAGTGACATCAAACACTCCTCATACAATGAGATTCCCCCTCATTCTTCTAAACTCCAGTGAGTACAGGCCCAGGGACATCAAACACTCCTCACACAGTGAGATCCCACTCATTCTTCTAAACTCCAGAGAGTACAGGCCCAGAGACATCAAACTCTCCTCATACAATGAGATCCCTCCCTCATTCTGCTAAACTCCAGTGAGTACAGGCCCAGAGACATCAAACACTCCTCATACAATGAGATCCACCCTCATTCTTCTAAACTCCAGAGGGTACAGGCCCAAATATGTCAAACAGTCCTCATACAATGAGATCCCCCTCACTCTTCTAAACTCAAGTCAGTACAGGCCCAGAGACAACAAACACTCCTCATACAATGAGATCCCCCCTCATTCTTCAAAACTCCTCAGAGTACAGGCCCAGAGACGTCAAACACTCCTCATACAATGGGATCCACCCCAATTCTTCTAAACTCCAGTGAGTAAAGGCCCAGAGACATCAAACACTCCTCATACAGTGAGATCCCCCCTCATTCTTCTAAACTCCAGTGCCTACTGGCCCAGAGACGTCAAACACTCCTCATACAATGGGATCCACCCCAATTCTTCTAAACTCCAGTGAGTAAAGGCCCAGAGACATCAAACACTCCTCATACAGTAAGATCCCCCCTCATTCTTCTAAACTCCAGTGAGTACAGGCCCAGAGACATCAAACACTCCTTATACAATGAGATCCCCTCATTCTTCAAAACTCCAGTGAGTACAGGCCCAGAGAAATCAAACACTCCTCATACAATGAGATCCACCTCATTCTTCTAAACTCCCGTGAGTACAGGCCCAGAGACATCAAATACTCCTCATACAATGAGATCCGCCCTCAATCTTCTAAACTCCAGTGAGTACAGGCCCAGAGTCATCAAACACTCCTCATACAATGAGATCCCCCTTTTTCTATTAAACTGCGGTCAGTACAGGCCCAGAGACATCAAACACTCCTCATACAATGAGGTCCCTCCCTCATTCTGCTAATCTCCAGTGAATAACGCCCAGAGACTTCAAACACTCCTCACACAATGAGATCCCCGTCATTCTTCTAAACTCCAGTGAGTACAGGCCCAGAGACATCAAACACTCCAAATACAATGAGATTCCCCCCTCATTATTCTAAACTCCAGAGAGTACAGGCCCAGAGACATCAAACTCTCCTCATACAATGAGATCCCTACCTCATTCTGCTAAACTCCAGTGAGTGCAGGCCCAGAGACATCAAACACTCCTCATACAATGAGATCCCCCACATTCTTCTAAACTCCAGTGAGCACTGGCCCAGATACATCAAACACTCCTCATACAATGAGATTCCCCCCCTCATTCTTCTAAACTCCAGTGAGTACAGGCCCAGAGACATCAAACACTCCTCATGCAATGAGATTCCCCCCCTCATTCTTCTAAACTCCAGAGAGTACAGGCCCAGAGACATCAAACTCTCCTCATACGGTAAGATCCCCCCTCATTCTTCTAAACTCCAGTGAGTAAAGGCCCAGAGACATCAAACACTCCTCATACAGTAAGATCCCCCCTCATTCTTCTAAACTCCAGTGAGTACAGGCCCAGAGACATCAAACACTCCTTATACAATGAGATCCGCCCTCATTCTTCTAAACTCCAGTGAGTACAGGCCCAGAGAAGTCAAACACTCCTCATACAATCAGATCCCCCTCATTCTTCTAAACTCCAGTGAGTACAGGCCCAGAGACATCAAGTACTCCTCATACAATGAGATCCGCCCTCAATCTTCTAAACTCCAGTGAGTACAGGCCCAGAGACATCAAACACTCCTCATACAATGAGATGCCCCCTCATTCTTCTAAACTCCAGTGAGTACAGGCTCAAAGACATCAAACACTCCTCATACAACGAGATTCCCCGTCATTCTTCTAAACTCTAGTGAGTACAGGCCCAGAGACATCAAAAACTCCTCATACAATGAGATCCCCCTCATTCTTCTAAACTCCAGAGAGTACAGGCCCAGAGACATCAAACACTCCTCATACAATGAGATGCCCCCTCATTCTTCTAAACTCCAGTGAGTACAGGCTCAAAGACATCAAACACTCCTCATACAACGAGATTCCCCGTCATTCTTCTAAACTCCAGTGAGTACAGGCCCAGAGACATCAAAAACTCCTCATACAATAAGATCCCCCTCACTCTTCTAAACTCAAGTCAGTACAGGCCCAGAGACAACAAACACTCCTCATACAATGAGATCCCCCCTCATTCTTCAAAACTCCACAGAGTACAGGCCCAGAGACGTCAAACACTCCTCATACAATGGGATCCACCCCAATTCTTCTAAACTCCAGTGAGTATAGGCCCAGAGACATCAAACACTCCTCATACAGTGAGATCCCCCCTCATTCTTCTAAACTCCAGTGCCTACTGGCCCAGAGACATCAAACACTACTCATACAATGAGATACCCCCCATTCTTCAAAACTCCACAGAGTACAGGCCCAGAGACGTCAAACACTCCTCATACAATGGGATCCACCCCCATTCTTCTAAACTCCAGTGAGTAAAGGCCCAGAGACATCAAACACTCCTCATACAGTAAGATCCCCCCTCATTCTTCTAAACTCCAGTGAGTACAGGCCCAGAGAATTCAAACACTCCTCATACAATGAGATCCCCCTCATTCTTGTAAACTCCAGTGAGTACAGGCCCAGAGACATCAAACACTCCTCATACAATGAGATCCACACTCATTCTTCTAAACTCCAGAGAGTACAGGCCCAGAGACATCAAACACTCCACATACAATGAGATCCCCCCTCATTCTTCTAAACTCAAGTGAGCACAGGCCCAGAGACATCAAACACTCATCATACAATGAGATCCCCCCTCATTCTTCCACACTCCAGTGAGAACAGGCCCAGAGACATCAAACACTCCTCATACAATGAGATGCCCCCTCATTCTTCTAAACTCCAGTGAGTACAGGCCCAGAGAAATCAAACACTCCTCATACAATGAGATGCCCCTCATTCTTGTATACTCCAGTGAGTACAGGCCCAGAGACATCAAACACTCCTCATACAATGAGATCCCCCCCCCTCATTCTTCTAAACTCCAGTGAGTACAGGCCCAGAAACATCAAACACTCCTCATACAACGAGATTCCCCGTCATTCTTCTAAACTCCAGTGAGTACAGGCCCAAAGACATCAAACACTCCTCATACAATGAGATCCCCATTTTTCTATTAAACTGCGGTCAGTACAGGCCCAGAGACATCAAACACTCCTCATACAATGAGGTCCCTCCCTCATTCTGCTAAACTCCAGTGAATAACGCCCAGAGACTTCAAACACTCCTCACACAATGAGATCCCCGTCATTCTTCTAAACTCCAGTGAGTACAGGCCCAGAGACATCAAACACTCCAAATACAATGAGATTCTCCCCTCATTATTCTAAACTCCAGAGAGTACAGGCCCAGAGACATCAAACTCTCCTCATACAATGAGATCCCTCCCTCATTCTGCTAAACTCCAGTGAGTGCAGGCCCAGAGACATCAAACACTCCTCATAAAATGAGATCCCCCACATTCTTCTAAACTCCAGTGAGCACTGGCCCAGAGACATCAAACACTCCTCATACAATGAGATTCCCCCCCTCATTCTTCTAAACTCCAGTGAGTACAGGCCCAGTGACATCAAACACTCCTCATACAATGAGATTCCCCCTCATTCTTCTAAACTCCAGTGAGTACAGGCCCAGGGACATCAAACACTCCTCACACAATGAGATCCCACTCATTCTTCTAAACTCCAGAGAGTACAGGCCCAGAGACATCAAACTCTCCTCATACAATGAGATCCCTCCCTCATTCTGCTAAACTCCAGTGAGTACAGGCCCAGAGACATCAAACACTCCTCATACAATGAGATCCACCCTCATTCTTCTAAACTCCAGAGGGTACAGGCCAAAATATGTCAAACAGTCCTCATACAATGAGATCCCCCTCACTCTTCTAAACTCAAGTCAGTACAGGCCCAGAGACGTCAAACACTCCTCATACAATGAGATCCCCCCTCATTCTTCAAAACTCCACAGAGTACAGGCCCAGAGACGTCAAACACTCCTCATACAATGGGATCCACCCCAATTCTTCTAAACTCCAGTGAGTACAGGCCCAGAGACATCAAACACTCCTCATACAGTAAGATCCCCCCTCATTCTTCTAAACTCCAGTGACTACAGGCCCAGAGACATCAAACACTCATTATACAATGAGATCCCCTCATTCTTCTAAGCTCCAGTGAGTACAGGCCCAGAGACATCAAACACTACTCATACAATGAGATGCCCCCTCATTCTTCTAAACTCCAGTGAGTACAGGCCCAGAGACATCAAACACTCCATATACAATGTGATCCCCCCTCATTTTTCTAAACTCCAGTGAGTACAGGCCCAGAGAAGTCAAACACTCCTCATACAATGAGATCCCCCTCATTCTTCTAAACTCCAGTGAGTACAGGCCCAGAGACATCAAGTACTCCTCATACAATGAGATCCGCCCTCAATCTTCTAAACTCCAGTGAGTGCAGGCCCAGAGACATCAAACACTCCTCATAAAATGAGATCCCCCACATTCTTCTAAACTCCAGTGAGCACTGGCCCAGAGACATCAAACACTCCTCATACAATGAGATTCCCCCCCTCATTCTCCTAAACTCCAGTGAGTACAGGCCCAGTGACATCAAACACTCCTCATACAATGAGATTCCCCCTCATTCTTCTAAACTCCAGTGAGTACAGGCCCAGAGAATTCAAACACTCCTCATACAATGAGATCCCCCTCATTCTTGTAAACTCCAGTGAGTACAGGCCCAGAGACATCAAACACTCCTCATACAATGAGATCCACCCTCATTCTTCTAAACTCCAGAGAGTACAGGCCCAGAGACATCAAACACTCCACATACAATGAGATCCCCCCTCATTCTTCTAAACTCAAGTGAGCACAGGCCCAGAGACATCAAACACTCATCATACAATGAGATCCCCCCTCATTCTTCCACACTCCAGTGAGAACAGGCCCAGAGACATCAAACACTCCTCATACAATGAGATGCCCCCTCATTCTTCTAAACTCCAGTGAGTACAGGCCCAGAGAAATCAAACACTCCTCATACAATGAGATCCCCCTCATTCTTGTAAACTCCAGTGAGTACAGGCCCAGAGACATCAAACACTCCTCATACAATGAGATCCCCCCACCTCATTCTTCTAAACTCCAGTGAGTACAGGCCCAGAAACATCAAACACTCCTCATACAACGAGATTCCCCGTCATTCTTCTAAACTCCAGTGAGTACAGGCCCAAAGACATCAAACACTCCTCATACAATGAGATCCCCCTTTTTCTATTAAACTGCGGTCAGTACAGGCCCAGAGACATCAAACACTCCTCATACAATGAGGTCCCTCCCTCATTCTGCTAAACTCCAGTGAATAACGCCCAGAGACTTCAAACACTCCTCACACAATGAGATCCCCGTCATTCTTCTAAACTCCAGTGAGTACAGGCCCAGAGACATCAAACACTCCAAATACAATGAGATTCTCCCCTCATTATTCTAAACTCCAGAGAGTACAGGCCCAGAGACATCAAACTCTCCTCATACAATGAGATCCCTCCCTCATTCTGCTAAACTCCAGTGAGTGCAGGCCCAGAGACATCAAACACTCCTCATACAATGAGATCCCCCACATTCTTCTAAACTCCAGTGAGCACTGGCCCAGATACATCAAACACTCCTCACACAATGAGATCCCCGTCATTCTTCTAAACTCCAGTGAGTACAGGCCCAGAGACATCAAACACTCCAAATACAATGAGATTCTCCCCTCATTATTCTAAACTCCAGAGAGTACAGGCCCAGAGACATCAAACTCTCCTCATACAATGAGATCCCTCCCTCATTCTGCTAAACTCCAGTGAGTGCAGGCCCAGAGACATCAAACACTCCTCATAAAATGAGATCCCCCACATTCTTCTAAACTCCAGTGAGCACTGGCCCAGAGACATCAAACACTCCTCATACAATGAGATTCCCCCCCTCATTCTTCTAAACTCCAGTGAGTACAGGCCCAGTGACATCAAACACTCCTCATACAATGAGATTCCCCCTCATTCTTCTAAACTCCAGTGAGTACAGGCCCAGGGACATCAAACACTCCTCACACAATGAGATCCCACTCATTCTTCTAAACTCCAGAGAGTACAGGCCCAGAGACATCAAACTCTCCTCATACAATGAGATCCCTCCCTCATTCTGCTAAACTCCAGTGAGTACAGGCCCAGAGACATCAAACACTCCTCATACAATGAGATCCACCCTCATTCTTCTAAACTCCAGAGGGTACAGGCCAAAATATGTCAAACAGTCCTCATACAATGAGATCCCCCTCACTCTTCTAAACTCAAGTCAGTACAGGCCCAGAGACGTCAAACACTCCTCATACAATGAGATCCCCCCTCATTCTTCAAAACTCCACAGAGTACAGGCCCAGAGACGTCAAACACTCCTCATACAATGGGATCCACCCCAATTCTTCTAAACTCCAGTGAGTACAGGCCCAGAGACATCAAACACTCCTCATACAGTAAGATCCCCCCTCATTCTTCTAAACTCCAGTGACTACAGGCCCAGAGACATCAAACACTCATTATACAATGAGATCCCCTCATTCTTCTAAGCTCCAGTGAGTACAGGCCCAGAGACATCAAACACTACTCATACAATGAGATGCCCCCTCATTCTTCTAAACTCCAGTGAGTACAGGCCCAGAGACATCAAGCACTCCATATACAATGTGATCCCCCCTCATTTTTCTAAACTCCAGTGAGTACAGGCCCAGAGAAGTCAAACACTCCTCATACAATGAGATCCCCCTCATTCTTCTAAACTCCAGTGAGTACAGGCCCAGAGACATCAAGTACTCCTCATACAATGAGATCCGCCCTCAATCTTCTAAACTCCAGTGAGTGCAGGCCCAGAGACATCAAACACTCCTCATAAAATGAGATCCCCCACATTCTTCTAAACTCCAGTGAGCACTGGCCCAGAGACATCAAACACTCCTCATACAATGAGATTCCCCCCCTCATTCTCCTAAACTCCAGTGAGTACAGGCCCAGTGACATCAAACACTCCTCATACAATGAGATTCCCCCTCATTCTTCTAAACTCCAGTGAGTACAGGCCCAGAGAATTCAAACACTCCTCATACAATGAGATCCCCCTCATTCTTGTAAACTCCAGTGAGTACAGGCCCAGAGACATCAAACACTCCTCATACAATGAGATCCACCCTCATTCTTCTAAACTCCAGAGAGTACAGGCCCAGAGACATCAAACACTCCACATACAATGAGATCCCCCCTCATTCTTCTAAACTCAAGTGAGCACAGGCCCAGAGACATCAAACACTCATCATACAATGAGATCCCCCCTCATTCTTCCACACTCCAGTGAGAACAGGCCCAGAGACATCAAACACTCCTCATACAATGAGATGCCCCCTCATTCTTCTAAACTCCAGTGAGTACAGGCCCAGAGAAATCAAACACTCCTCATACAATGAGATCCCCCTCATTCTTGTAAACTCCAGTGAGTACAGGCCCAGAGACATCAAACACTCCTCATACAATGAGATCCCCCCACCTCATTCTTCTAAACTCCAGTGAGTACAGGCCCAGAAACATCAAACACTCCTCATACAACGAGATTCCCCGTCATTCTTCTAAACTCCAGTGAGTACAGGCCCAAAGACATCAAACACTCCTCATACAATGAGATCCCCCTTTTTCTATTAAACTGCGGTCAGTACAGGCCCAGAGACATCAAACACTCCTCATACAATGAGGTCCCTCCCTCATTCTGCTAAACTCCAGTGAATAACGCCCAGAGACTTCAAACACTCCTCACACAATGAGATCCCCGTCATTCTTCTAAACTCCAGTGAGTACAGGCCCAGAGACATCAAACACTCCAAATACAATGAGATTCTCCCCTCATTATTCTAAACTCCAGAGAGTACAGGCCCAGAGACATCAAACTCTCCTCATACAATGAGATCCCTCCCTCATTCTGCTAAACTCCAGTGAGTGCAGGCCCAGAGACATCAAACACTCCTCATAAAATGAGATCCCCCACATTCTTCTAAACTCCAGTGAGCACTGGCCCAGAGACATCAAACACTCCTCATAAAATGAGATCCCCCACATTCTTCTAAACTCCAGAGAGTACAGGCCCAGAGACGTCAAACACTCCTCATACAATGAGATTCCCCCCCTCATTCTTCTAAACTCCAGTGAGTACAGGCCCAGTGACATCAAACACTCCTCATACAATGAGATTCCCCCTCATTCTTCTAAACTCCAGTGAGTACAGGCGCAGGGACATCAAACACTCCTCACACAATGAGATCCCACTCATTCTTCTAAACTCCAGAGAGTACAGGCCCAGAGACATCAAACTCTCCTCATACAATGAGATCCCTCCCTCATTCTGCTAAACTCCAGTGAGTACAGGCCCAGAGACATCAAACACTCCTCATACAATGAGATCCACCCTCATTCTTCTAAACTCCAGAGGGTACAGGCCAAAATATGTCAAACAGTCCTCATACAATGAGATCCCCCTCACTCTTCTAAACTCAAGTCAGTACAGGCCCAGAGACGTCAAACACTCCTCATACAATGAGATCCCCCCTCATTCTTCAAAACTCCACAGAGTACAGGCCCAGAGACGTCAAACACTCCTCATACAATGGGATCCACCCCAATTCTTCTAAACTCCAGTGAGTACAGGCCCAGAGACATCAAACACTCCTCATACAGTAAGATCCCCCCTCATTCTTCTAAACTCCAGTGACTACAGGCCCAGAGACATCAAACACTCATTATACAATGAGATCCCCTCATTCTTCTAAGCTCCAGTGAGTACAGGCCCAGAGACATCAAACACTACTCATACAATGAGATGCCCCCTCATTCTTCTAAACTCCAGTGAGTACAGGCCCAGAGACATCAAACACTCCATATACAATGTGATCCCCCCTCATTCTTCTAAACTCCAGTGAGTACAGGCCCAGAGAAGTCAAACACTCCTCATACAATGAGATCCCCCTCATTCTTCTAAACTCCAGTGAGTACAGGCCCAGAGACATCAAACACTCCTCATACAATGAGATCCCCCCTCAGTCTTCTAAACTCCAGTGAGCACAGGCCCAGAGACATCAAACACTCCTCATACAATGAGATGCCCCCTCATTCTTCTAAACTCCAGTGAGTACAGGCCCAGAGAATTCAAACACTCCTCATACAATGAGATCCCCCTCATTCTTGTAAACTCCAGTGAGTACAGGCCCAGAGACATCAAACACTCCTCATACAATGAGATCCCCCCCCCTCATTCTTCTAAACTCCAGTGAGTACAGGCCCAGAAACATCAAACACTCCTCACACAATGAGTTCCCCTCATTCTTCTAAGCTCCAGAGAGTACAGGCCCAGAGACATCAAACACTCCTCATACAATGAGATCCCCCCTCATTCTTCCACACTACAGTGAAAACAGGCCCAGAGACATCAAACACTCCTCATACAATGAGATGCCCCCTCATTCTTCTAAACTCCAGTGAGTAGAGGCCCAGAGACATCAAACACTCCTCATACAATGAGATCCCCTCATTCTTCTAAGCTCCAGTGAGTACAGGCCCAGAGACATCAAACACTCCTCATACAATGAGATGCCCCCTCATTCTTCTAAACTCCAGTGAGTACACGCCCAGAAACATCAAACACTCCTCATACAATGAGATCCCCTCATTCTTCTAAGCTCCAGTGAGTACAGGCCCAGAGACATCAAACACTCCTCATACAATGAGATCCCCCTTTTTCTATTAAACTGCGGTCAGTACAGGCCCAGAGACATCAAACACTCCTCAAACACTGAGATCCACGCTCATTCTTCTAAACTCCAGAGGGTACAGGCCCAAATATGTCAAACAGTCCTCATACAATGAGATCCCCCTCACTCTTCTAAACTCAAGTCAGTACAGGCCCAGAGACAACAAACACTCCTCATACAATGAGATCCCCCCCCATTCTTCAAAACTCCACAGAGTACAGGCCCAGAGACGTCAATCACTCCTCATACAATGGGATCCACCCCAATTCTTCTAAACTCCAGTGAGTAAAGGCCCAGAGACATCAAACACTCCTCATACAGTGAGATCCCCCCTCATTCTTCTAAACTCCTGTGAGTACAGGCCCAGAGACATCAAACACTCCTTATACAATGAGATCCCCCTCATTCTTCTAAACTCCAGTGCCTACTGGCCCAGAGACATCAAACACTACTCATACAATGAGATACCACCCATTCTTCAAAACTCCACAGAATACAGGCCCAGAGACGTCAAACACTACTCATACAATGGGATCCACCCCAATTCTTCTAAACTCCAGTGAGTAAAGGCCCAGAGACATCAAACACTCCTCATACAGTAAGATCCCCCCACATTCTTCTAAACTCCAGTGAGTACAGGCCCAGAGACATCAAACACTACTCATACAATGAGATGCCCCCTCATTCTTCTAAACTCCAGTGAGTACAGGCCCAGAGACATCAAACACTCCATATACAATGTGATCCCCCCTCATTCTTCTAAACTCCAGTGAGTACAGGCCCAGAGAAGTCAAACACTCCTCATACAATGAGATCCCCCTCATTCTTCTAAACTCCAGTGAGTACAGGCCCAGAGACATCAAGTACTCCTCATACAATGAGATCCGCCCTCAATCTTCTAAACTCCAGTGAGTACAGGCCCAGAGACATCAAACACTCCTCATACAATGGGATGCCCCCTCATTCTTCTAAACTCCAGTGAGTACAGGCCCAGAGAATTCAAACACTCCTCATACAATGAGATCCACCCTCATTCTTCTAAACTCCAGAGAGTACAGGCCCAGAGACATCAAACTCTCCTCATACAATGAGATCCCCCCTCAGTCTTCTAAACTCCAGTGAGCACAGGCCCAGAGACATCAAACACTCCTCATACAATGAGATGCCCCCTCATTCTTCTAAACTCCAGTGAGTACAGGCCCAGAGAATTCAAACACTCCTCATACAATGAGATCCCCCTCATTCTTGTAAACTCCAGTGAGTACAGGCCCAGAGACATCAAACACTCCTCATACAATGAGATCCCCCCCCCTCATTCTTCTGAACTCCAGTGAGTACAGGCCCAGAAACATCAAACACTCCTCACACAATGAGTTCCCCTCATTCTTCTAAGCTCCAGAGAGTACAGGCCCAGAGACATCAAACACTCCTCATACAATGAGATCCCCCCTCATTCTTCCACACTACAGTGAAAACAGGCCCAGAGACATCAAACACTCCTCATACAATGAGATGCCCCCTCATTCTTCTAAACTCCAGTGAGTAGAGGCCCAGAGACATCAAACACTCCTCATACAATGAGATCCCCTCATTCTTCCACACTACAGTGAAAACAGGCCCAGAGACATCAAACACTCCTCATACAATGAGATGCCCCCTCATTCTTCTAAACTCCAGTGAGTAGAGGCCCAGAGACATCAAACACTCCTCATACAATGAGATCCCCTCATTCTTCTAAGCTCCAGTGAGTACAGGCCCAGAGACATCAAACACTCCTCATACAATGAGATGCCCCCTCATTCTTCTAAACTCCAGTGAGTACACGCCCAGAAACATCAAACACTCCTCATACAATGAGATCCCCTCATTCTTCTAAGCTCCAGTGAGTACAGGCCCAGAGACATCAAACACTCCTCATACAATGAGATCCCCCTTTTTCTATTAAACTGCGGTCAGTACAGGCCCAGAGACATCAAACACTCCTCAAACACTGAGATCCACGCTCATTCTTCTAAACTCCAGAGGGTACAGGCCCAAATATGTCAAACAGTCCTCATACAATGAGATCCCCCTCACTCTTCTAAACTCAAGTCAGTACAGGCCCAGAGACAACAAACACTCCTCATACAATGAGATCCCCCCCCATTCTTCAAAACTCCACAGAGTACAGGCCCAGAGACGTCAATCACTCCTCATACAATGGGATCCACCCCAATTCTTCTAAACTCCAGTGAGTAAAGGCCCAGAGACATCAAACACTCCTCATACAGTGAGATCCCCCCTCATTCTTCTAAACTCCTGTGAGTACAGGCCCAGAGACATCAAACACTCCTTATACAATGAGATCCCCCTCATTCTTCTAAACTCCAGTGCCTACTGGCCCAGAGACATCAAACACTACTCATACAATGAGATACCACCCATTCTTCAAAACTCCACAGAATACAGGCCCAGAGACGTCAAACACTACTCATACAATGGGATCCACCCCAATTCTTCTAAACTCCAGTGAGTAAAGGCCCAGAGACATCAAACACTCCTCATACAGTAAGATCCCCCCACATTCTTCTAAACTCCAGTGAGTACAGGCCCAGAGACATCAAACACTACTCATACAATGAGATGCCCCCTCATTCTTCTAAACTCCAGTGAGTACAGGCCCAGAGACATCAAACACTCCATATACAATGTGATCCCCCCTCATTCTTCTAAACTCCAGTGAGTACAGGCCCAGAGAAGTCAAACACTCCTCATACAATGAGATCCCCCTCATTCTTCTAAACTCCAGTGAGTACAGGCCCAGAGACATCAAGTACTCCTCATACAATGAGATCCGCCCTCAATCTTCTAAACTCCAGTGAGTACAGGCCCAGAGACATCAAACACTCCTCATACAATGGGATGCCCCCTCATTCTTCTAAACTCCAGTGAGTACAGGCCCAGAGAATTCAAACACTCCTCATACAATGAGATCCACCCTCATTCTTCTAAACTCCAGAGAGTACAGGCCCAGAGACATCAAACTCTCCTCATACAATGAGATCCCCCCTCAGTCTTCTAAACTCCAGTGAGCACAGGCCCAGAGACATCAAACACTCCTCATACAATGAGATGCCCCCTCATTCTTCTAAACTCCAGTGAGTACAGGCCCAGAGAATTCAAACACTCCTCATACAATGAGATCCCCCTCATTCTTGTAAACTCCAGTGAGTACAGGCCCAGAGACATCAAACACTCCTCATACAATGAGATCCCCCCCCCTCATTCTTCTGAACTCCAGTGAGTACAGGCCCAGAAACATCAAACACTCCTCACACAATGAGTTCCCCTCATTCTTCTAAGCTCCAGAGAGTACAGGCCCAGAGACATCAAACACTCCTCATACAATGAGATCCCCCCTCATTCTTCCACACTACAGTGAAAACAGGCCCAGAGACATCAAACACTCCTCATACAATGAGATGCCCCCTCATTCTTCTAAACTCCAGTGAGTAGAGGCCCAGAGACATCAAACACTCCTCATACAATGAGATCCCCTCATTCTTCTAAGCTCCAGTGAGTACAGGCCCAGAGACATCAAACACTCCTCATACAATGAGATGCCCCCTCATTCTTCTAAACTCCAGTGAGTACACGCCCAGAAACATCAAACACTCCTCATACAATGAGATCCCCTCATTCTTCTAAGCTCCAGTGAGTACAGGCCCAGAGACATCAAACACTCCTCATACAATGAGATCCCCCTTTTTCTATTAAACTGCGGTCAGTACAGGCCCAGAGACATCAAACACTCCTCAAACACTGAGATCCACGCTCATTCTTCTAAACTCCAGAGGGTACAGGCCCAAATATGTCAAACAGTCCTCATACAATGAGATCCCCCTCACTCTTCTAAACTCAAGTCAGTACAGGCCCAGAGACAACAAACACTCCTCATACAATGAGATCCCCCCCCATTCTTCAAAACTCCACAGAGTACAGGCCCAGAGACGTCAAACACTCCTCATACAATGGGATCCACCCCAATTCTTCTAAACTCCAGTGAGTAAAGGCCCAGAGACATCAAACACTCCTCATACAGTGAGATCCCCCCTCATTCTTCTAAACTCCTGTGAGTACAGGCCCAGAGACATCAAACACTCCTTATACAATGAGATCCCCCTCATTCTTCTAAACTCCAGTGCCTACTGGCCCAGAGACATCAAACACTACTCATACAATGAGATACCCCCCATTCTTCAAAACTCCACAGAATACAGGCCCAGAGACGTCAAACACTCCTCATACAATGGGATCCACCCCAATTCTTCTAAACTCCAGTGAGTAAAGGCCCAGAGACATCAAACACTCCTCATACAGTAAGATCCCCCCACATTCTTCTAAACTCCAGTGAGTACAGGCCCAGAGACATCAAACACTCATTATACAATGAGATCCCCTCATTCTTCAAAAGTCCAGTGAGTACAGGCCCAGAGACATCAAACACTACTCATACAATGAGATACCCACCATTGTTCAAAACTCCACAGAGTACAGGCCCAGAGACGTCAAATATTCCTCATACAATGAGATCCGCCCTCAATCTTCTAAACTCCAGTGAGTACAGGCCCAGAGTCATCAAACACTCCTCATACAATGAGATGCCCCCTCATTCTTCTAAACTCCAGTGAGTACAGGCTCAAAGACATCAAACACTCCTCATACAACGAGACTCCCCGTCATTCTTCTAAACTCCAGTGAGTACAGGCCCAAAGACATCAAACACTCCTCATACAATGAGATCCCCCTTTTTCTATTAAACTGCGGTTAGTACAGGCCCAGAGACATCAAACACTCCTCATACAATGTCCCTCCCTCATTCTGCTAATCTCCAGTGAATAATGCCCAGAGGCTTCAAACACTCCTCACACAATGAGATCCCCGTCATTCTTCTAAACTCCAGTGAGTACAGGCCCAGAGACATCAAACACTCCTCATACAGTAAGATCCCCCCTCATTCTTCTAAACTCCAGTGAGTAAAGGCCCAGAGACATCAAACACTCCTCATACAGTAAGATCCCCCCTCATTCTTGTAAACTCCAGTGAGTACAGGCCCAGAGACATCAAACACTCCATAAACAATGAGATCCCCCCTCATTCTTCTAAACTCCAGTGAGTACAGGCCCAGAGAAGTCAAACACTCCTCATACAATGAGATCCCCCTCATTCTTCTAAACTCCAGTGAGTACAGGCCCAGAGACATCAAGTACTCCTCATACAATGAGATCCGCCCTCAATCTTCTAAACTCCAGTGAGTACAGGCCCAGAGACATCAAACACTCCTCATACAATGAGATGCCCCCTCATTCTTCTAAACTCCAGTGAGTACAGGCCCAGAGAATTCAAACACTCCTCATACAATGAGATCCCCCTCATTCTTGTAAACTCCAGTGAGTACAGGCCCAGAGACATCAAACACTCCTCATACAATGAGATCCCCCCTCATTCTTCTAAACTCCAGAGAGTACAGGCCCAGAGACATCAAACACTCCTCATACAATGAGATCCCCCTTCATTCTTCTAAACTCCAGTGAGCACAGGCCCAGAGACATCAAACACTCCTCATACAATGAGATCCCCCCTCATTCTTCCACACTCCAGTGAGAACAGGCCCAGAGACATCAAACACTCCTCATACAATGAGATGCCCCCTCATTCTTCTAAACTCCAGTGAGTACAGGCCCAGAGAATTCAAACACTCCTCACACAATGAGATCCCCCTCATTCTTGTAAACTCCAGTGAGTACAGGCCCAGAGACATCAAACACTCCTCATACAATGAGATCCCCGTCATTCTTCTAAACTCCAGTGAGTACAGGCCCAGAGACATCAAACACTCCTCATACAGTAAGATCCCCCCTCATTCTTCTAAACTCCAGTGAGCACAGGCCCAGAGACATCAAACACTCCTCATACAATGAGATCCCCCCTCATTCTTCCACACTCCAGTGAGAACAGGCCCAGAGACATCAAACACTCCTCATACAATGAGATGCCCCCTCATTCTTCTAAACTCCAGTGAGTACAGGCCCAGAGAATTCAAACACTCCTCATACAATGAGATACCCCTCATTCTTGTAAACTCCAGTGAGTACAGGCCCTGAGACATCAAACACTCCTCATACAATGAGATCCCCCCCCCTCATTCTTCTAAACTCCAGTGAGTACAGGCCCAGAAACATCAAACACTCCTCACACAATGAGTTCCCCTCATTCTTCTAAGCTCCAGAGAGTACAGGCCCAGAGACATCAAACACTCCTCATACAATGAGATGCCCCCTCATTCTTCTAAACTCCAGTGAGTACAGGCCCAGAGACATCAAACACTCCTCATACAATGAGATCCCCTCATTCTTCTAAGCTCCAGTGAGTACAGGCCCAGAGACATCAAACACTCCTCATACAATGAGATCCCCCATTTTCTATTAAACTGCGGTCAGTACAGGCCCAGAGACATCAAACACTCCTCAAACACTGAGATCCACCCTCATTCTTTTAAACTCCAGAGGGTACAGGCCCAAATATGTCAAACAGTCCTCATACAATGAGATCCCCCACACTCTTCTAAACTCAAGTCAGTACAGGCCCAGAGACAACAAACACTCCTCATACAATGAGATCCCCCCTCATTCTTCAAAACTCCACAGAGTACAGGCCCAGAGACGTCAAACACTCCTCATACAATGGGATCCACCCCAATTCTTCTAAACTCCAGTGAGTAAAGGCCCAGAGACATCAAACACTCCTCATACAGTGAGATCCCCCCTCATTCTTCTAAACTCCAGTGAGTACAGGCCCAGAGACATCAAACACTCCTTATACAATGAGATCCCCCTCATTCTTCTAAACTCCAGTGCCTACTGGCCCAGAGACATCAAACACTACTCATACAATGAGATACCCCCCATTCTTCAAAACTCCACAGAGTACAGGCCCAGAGACGTCAAACACTCCTCATACAATGGGATCCACCCCAATTCTTCTAAACTCCAGTGAGTAAAGGCCCAGAGACATCAAACACTCCTCATACAGTAAGATCCCCCCTCATTCTTCTAAACTCCAGTGAGTACAGGCCCAGAGACATCAAACACTCATTATACAATGAGATCCCCTCATTCTTCAAAACTCCAGTGAGCACAGCCCCAGAGACATCAAACACTCCTCATACAATGAGATCCCCCCTCATTCTTCCACACTCCAGTGAGAACAGGCCCAGAGACATCAAACACTCCTCATACAATGAGATGCCCCCTCATTCTTCTAAACTCCAGTGAGTACAGGCCCAGAGAATTCAAACACTCCTCATACAATGAGATCCCCCTCATTCTTGTAAACTCAAGTGAGTACAGGCCCAGAGACATCAAACACTCCTCATACAATGAGATCCCCCCCCCTCATTCTTCTAAACTCCAGTGAGTACAGGCCCAGAGAATTCAAACACTCCTCATACAATGAGATCCCCCTCATTCTTGTAAACTCCAGTGAGTACAGGCCCAGAGACATCAAACACTCCTCATACAATGAGATCCACCCTCATTCTTCTAAACTCCAGACAGTACAGGCCCAGAGACATCAAACACTCCTTATACAATGAGATCCCCCTCATTCTTCTAAACTCCAGTGCCTACTGGCCCAGAGACATCAAACACTACTCATACAATGAGATACCCCCCATTCTTCAAAACTCCACAGAGTACAGGCCCAGAGACGTCAAACACTCCTCATACAATGGGATCCACCCCAATTCTTCTAAACTCCAGTGAGTAAAGGCCCAGAGACATCAAACACTCCTCATACAGTAAGATCCCCCCTCATTCTTCTAAACTCCAGTGAGTACAGGCCCAGAGACATCAAACACTCATTATACAATGAGATCCCCTCATTCTTCAAAACTCCAGTGAGTACAGGCCCAGAGACATCAAACACTACTCATACAATGAGATACCCCACATTCTTCAAAACTCCACAGAGTACAGGCCCAGAGACGTCAAATACTCCTCATACAATGAGATCCGCCCTCAATCTTCTAAACTCCAGTGAGTACAGGCCCAGAGACATCAAACACTCCTCATACAATGAGATGCCCCCTCATTCTTCTAAACTCCAGTGAGTACAGGCTCAAAGACATCAAACACTCCTCATACAACGAGATTCCCCGTCATTCTTCTAAACTCCAGTGAGTACAGGCCCAAAGACATCAAACACTCCTCATACAATGAGATCCCCCTTTTTCTATTAAACTGCGGTTAGTACAGGCCCAGAGACATCAAACACTCCTCATACAATGAGGTCCCTCCCTCATTCTGCTAATCTCCAGTGAATAATGCCCAGAGGCTTCAAACACTCCTCACACAATGAGATCCCCGTCATTCTTCTAAACTCCAGTGAGTACAGGCCCAGAGACATCAAACACTCCTCATACAGTAAGATCCCCACTCATTCTTCTAAACTCCAGTGAGTAAAGGCCCAGAGACATCAAACACTCCTCATACAGTAAGATCCCCCCTCAATCTTCTAAACTCCAGTGAGTACAGGCCCAGAGACATCAAACACTCCATATACAATGAGATCCCCCCTCATTCTTCTAAACTCCAGTGAGTACAGGCCCAGAGACATCAAACACTACTCATACAATGAGATACCCCCCATTCTTCAAAACTCCACAGAGTACAGGCCCAGAGTCATCAAACACTCCTCATACAATGAGATGCCCCCTCATTCTTCTAAACTCCAGTGAGTACAGGCTCAAAGACATCAAACACTCCTCATACAACGAGATTCCCCGTCATTCTTCTAAACTCCAGTGAGTACAGGCCCAAAGACATCAAACACTCCTCATACAATGAGATCCCCCTTTTTCTATTAAACTGCGGTTAGTACAGGCCCAGAGACATCAAACACTCCTCATACAATGAGGTCCCTCCCTCATTCTGCTAATCTCCAGTGAATAATGCCCAGAGGCTTCAAACACTCCTCACACAATGAGATCCCCGTCATTCTTGTAAACTCCAGTGAGTACAGGCCCAGAGAATTCAAACACTCCTCATACAATGAGATCCCCCTCATTCTTGTAAACTCCAGTGAGTACAGGCCCAGAGACATCAAACACTCCTCATACAATGAGATCCCCCCCCCCCTCATTCTTCTAAACTCCAGTGAGTACAGGCCCAGAAACATCAAACACTCCTCACACAATGAGTTCCCCTCATTCTTCTAAGCTCCAGAGAGTACAGGCCCAGAGACATCAAACACTCCTCATACAATGAGATGCCCCCTCATTCTTCTAAACTCCAGTGAGTACAGGCCCAGAGAATTCAAACACTCCTCATACAATGAGATCCCCCTTATTCTTCTAAACTCCAGTGAGTACAGGCCCAGAGACATCAAGTACTCCTCATACAATGAGATCCGCCCTCAATCTTCTAAACTCCAGTTAGTACAGGCCCAGAGACATCAAACACTCCTCATACAATGAGATGCCCCCTCATTCTTCTAAACTCCAGTGAGTACAGGCCCAGAGAATTCAAACACTCCTCATACAATGAGATCCCCCTCATTCTTGTAAACTCCAGTGAGTACAGGCCCAGAGACATCAAACACTCCTCATACAATGAGATCCACCCTCATTCTTCTAAACTCCAGAGAGTACAGGCCCAGAGACATCAAACACTCCTCATACAATGAGATCCCCCCTCATTCTTCTAAACTCCAGTGAGCACAGCCCCAGAGACATCAAACACTCCTCATACAATGAGATCCCCCCTCATTCTTCCACACTCCAGTGAGAACAGGCCCAGAGACATCAAACACTCCTCATACAATGAGATGCCCCCTCATTCTTCTAAACTCCAGTGAGTACAGGCCCAGAGAATTCAAACACTCCTCATACAATGAGATCCCCCTCATTCTTGTAAACTCCAGTGAGTACAGGCCCAGAGACATCAAACACTCCTCATACAATGAGATCCCCCCCCCTCATTCTTCTAAACTCCAGTGAGTACAGGCCCAGAAACATCAAACACTCCTCACACAATGAGTTCCCCTCATTCTTCAAAGCTCCAGAGAGTACAGGCCCAGTGACATCAAACACTCCTCATACAATGAGATGCCCCCTCATTCTTCTAAACTCCAGTGAGTACAGGCCCAGAGAATTCAAACACTCCTCATACAATGAGATCCCCCTCATTCTTGTAAACTCCAGTGAGTACAGGCCCAGAGACATCAAACACTCCTCATACAATGAGATCCACCCTCATTCTTCTAAACTCCAGACAGTACAGGCCCAGAGACATCAAACACTCCTTATACAATGAGATCCCCCTCATTCTTCTAAACTCCAGTGCCTACTGGCCCAGAGACATCAAACACTACTCATACAATGAGATACCCCCCATTCTTCAAAACTCCACAGAGTACAGGCCCAGAGACGTCAAACACTCCTCATACAATGGGATCCACCCCAATTCTTCTAAACTCCAGTGAGTAAAGGCCCAGAGACATCAAACACTCCTCATACAGTAAGATCCCCCCTCATTCTTCTAAACTCCAGTGAGTACAGGCCCAGAGACATCAAACACTCATTATACAATGAGATCCCCTCATTCTTCAAAACTCCAGTGAGTACAGGCCCAGAGACATCAAACACTACTCATACAATGAGATACCCCCCATTCTTCAAAACTCCACAGAGTACAGGCCCAGAGACGTCAAATACTCCTCATACAATGAGATCCGCCCTCAATCTTCTAAACTCCAGTGAGTACAGGCCCAGAGACATCAAACACTCCTCATACAATGAGATGCCCCCTCATTCTTCTAAACTCCAGTGAGTACAGGCTCAAAGACATCAAACACTCCTCATACAACGAGATTCCCCGTCATTCTTCTAAACTCCAGTGAGTACAGGCCCAAAGACATCAAACACTCCTCATACAATGAGATCCCCCTTTTTCTATTAAACTGCGGTTAGTACAGGCCCAGAGACATCAAACACTCCTCATACAATGAGGTCCCTCCCTCATTCTGCTAATCTCCAGTGAATAATGCCCAGAGGCTTCAAACACTCCTCACACAATGAGATCCCCCTTATTCTTCTAAACTCCAGTGAGTACAGGCCCAGAGACATCAAACTCTCCTCATACAGTAAGATCCCCACTCATTCTTCTAAACTCCAGTGAGTAAAGGCCCAGAGACATCAAACACTCCTCATACAGTAAGATCCCCCCTCATTCTTCTAAACTCCAGTGAGTACAGGCCCAGAGACATCAAACACTCCATATACAATGAGATCCCCCCTCATTCTTCTAAACTCCAGTGAGTACAGGCCCAGAGACATCAAACACTACTCATACAATGAGATACCCCCCATTCTTCAAAACTCCACAGAGTACAGGCCCAGAGTCATCAAACACTCCTCATACAATGAGATGCCCCCTCATTCTTCTAAACTCCAGTGAGTACAGGCTCAAAGACATCAAACACTCCTCATACAACGAGATTCCCCGTCATTCTTCTAAACTCCAGTGAGTACAGGCCCAAAGACATCAAACACTCCTCATACAATGAGATCCCCCTTTTTCTATTAAACTGCGGTTAGTACAGGCCCAGAGACATCAAACACTCCTCATACAATGAGGTCCCTCCCTCATTCTGCTAAACTCCAGTGAATAATGCCCAGAGGCTTCAAACACTCCTCACACAATGAGATCCCCGTCATTCTTCTAACCTCCAGTGAGTACAGGCCCAGAGACATCAAACACTCCTCATACAGTAAGATCCCCCCTCATTCTTCTAAACTCCAGTGAGTACAGGCCCAGAGACATCAAACACTCCATATACAATGAGATCCCCCCTCATTCTTCTAAACTACAGTGAGTACAGGCCCAGAGAAGTCAAACACTCCTCATACAATGAGATCCCCCTTATTCTTCTAAACTCCAGTGAGTACAGGCCCAGAGACATCAAGTACTCCTCATACAATGAGATCCGCCCTCAATCTTCTAAACTCCAGTTAGTACAGGCCCAGAGACATCAAACACTCCTCATACCATGAGATGCCCCCTCATTCTTCTAAACTCCAGTGAGTACAGGCCCAGAGAATTCAAACACTCCTCATACAATGAGATCCCCCTCATTCTTGTAAACTCCAGTGAGTACAGGCCCAGAGACATCAAACACTCCTCATACAATGAGATCCACCCTCATTCTTCTAAACTCCAGAGAGTACAGGCCCAGTGACATCAAACACTCCTCATACAATGAGATCCCCCCTCATTCTTCTAAACTCCAGTGAGCACAGCCCCAGAGACATCAAACACTCCTCATACAATGAGATCCCCCCTCATTCTTCCACACTCCAGTGAGAACAGGCCCAGAGAATTCAAACACTCCTCATACAATGAGATCCCCCTCATTCTTGTAAACTCCAGTGAGTACAGGCCCAGAGACATCAAACACTCCTCATACAATGAGATCCCCCCCCCCTCATTCTTCTAAACTCCAGTGAGTACAGGCCCAGAAACATCAAACACTCCTCACACAATGAGTTCCCCTCATTCTTCTAAGCTCCAGAGAGTACAGGCCCAGAGACATCAAACACTCCTCATACAATGAGATGCCCCCTCATTCTTCTAAACTCCAGTGAGTACAGGCCCAGAGAATTCAAACACTCCTCATACAATGAGATCCCCCTCATTCTTGTAAACTCCAGTCAGTACAGGCCCAGAGACATCAAACACTCCTCATACAATGAGATCCACCCTCATTCTTCTAAACTCCAGACAGTACAGGCCCAGAGACATCAAACACTCCTCATACAATGAGATCCCCCCTCATTCTTCTAAACTCCAGTGAGCACAGCCCCAGAGACATCAAACACTCCTCATACAATGAGATCCCCCCTCATTCTTCCACACTCCAGTGAGAACAGGCCCAGAGACATCAAACACTCCTCATACAATGAGATGCCCCCTCATTCTTCTAAACTCCAGTGAGTACAGGCCCAGAGAATTCAAACACTCCTCTTACAATGAGATCCCCCTCATTCTTGTAAACTCCAGTGAGTACAGGCCAAGAGACATCAAACACTCCTCATACAATGAGATCCCCCCCCCTCATTCTTCTAAACTCCAGTGAGTACAGGCCCAGAAACATCAAACACTCCTCACACAATGAGTTCCCCTCATTCTTCTAAGCTCCAGAGAGTACAGGCCCAGAGACATCAAACACTCCTCATACAATGAGATCCCCCCCCCTCATTCTTCTAAACTCCAGTGAGTACAGGCCCAGAAACATCAAACACTCCTCACACAATGAGTTCCCCTCATTCTTCTAAGCTCCAGAGAGTACAGGCCCAGAGACATCAAACACTCCTCATACAATGAGATCCCCCCTCATTCTTCCACACTACAGTGAAAACAGGCCCAGAGACATCAAACACTCCTCATACAATGAGATGCCCCCTCATTCTTCTAAACTCCAGTGAGTACAGGCCCAGAGACATCAAACACTCCTCATACAATGAGATCCCCTCGTTCCTCTAAGCTCCAGTGAGTACAGGCCCAGAGACATCAAACACTCCTCATACAATGAGATGCCCCCTCATTCTTCTAAACTCCAGTGAGTACAGGCCCAGAGACATCAAACACTCCTCATACAATGAGATCCCCTCATTCTTCTAAGCTCCAGTGAGTACAGGCCCAGAGACATCAAACACTCCTCATACAATGAGATCCCCCATTTTCTATTAAACTGCGGTCAGTACAGGCCCAGAGACATCAAACACTCCTCAAACACTGAGATCCAACCTCATTCTTTTAAACTCCAGAGGGTACTGGCCCAAATATGTCAAACAGTCCTCATACAATGAGATCCCCCTCACTCTTCTAAACTCAAGTCAGTACAGGCCCAGAGACAACAAACACTCCTCATACAATGAGATACCCCCTCATTCTTCAAAACTCCACAGAGTACAGGCCCAGAGACGTCAAACACTCCTCATACAATGGGATCCACCCCAATTCTTCTAAACTCCAGTGAGTAAAGGCCCAGAGACATCAAACACTCCTCATACAGTGAGATCCCCCCTCATTCTTCTAAACTCCAGTGAGTAAAGGCCCAGAGATATCAAACACTCCTTATACAATGAGATCCCCCTCATTCTTCTAAACTCCAGTGCCTACTGGCCCAGAGACATCAAACACTACTCATACAATGAGATACCCCCCATTCTTCAAAACTCCACAGAGTACAGGCCCAGAGACGTCAAACACTCCTCATACAATGGGATCCACCCCAATTCTTCTAAACTCCAGTGAGTAAAGGCCCAGAGTCATCAAACACTCCTCATACGGTAAGATCCCCCCTCATTCTTCTAAGCTCCAGAGAGTACAGGCCCAGAGACATCAAACACTCCTCATACAATGAGATGCCCCCTCATTCTTCTAAACTCCAGTGAGTACAGGCCCAGAGAATTCAAACACTCCTCATACAATGAGATCCCCCTCATTCTTGTAAACTCCAGTGAGTACAGGCCCAGAGACATCAAACACTCCTCATACAATGAGATCCACCCTCATTCTTCTAAACTCCAGACAGTAGAGGCCCAGAGACATCAAACACTCCTCATACAATGAGATCCCCCCTCATTCTTCTAAACTCCAGTGAGCACAGCCCCAGAGACATCAAACACTCCTCATACAATGAGATCCCCCCTCATTCTTCCACACTCCAGTGAGAACAGGCCCAGAGACATCAAACACTCCTCATACAATGAGATGCCCCCTCATTCTTCTAAACTCCAGTGAGTACAGGCCCAGAGAATTCAAACACTCCTCATACAATGAGATCCCCCTCATTCTTGTAAACTCCAGTGAGTACAGGCCCAGAAACATCAAACACTCCTCACACAATGAGTTCCCCTCATTCTTCTAAGCTCCAGAGAGTACAGGCCCAGAGACATCAAACACTCCTCATACAATGAGATCCCCCCCCCTCATTCTTCTAAACTCCAGTGAGTACAGGCCCAGAAACATCAAACACTCCTCACACAATGAGTTCCCCTCATTCTTCTAAGCTCCAGAGAGTACAGGCCCAGAGACATCAAACACTCCTCATACAATGAGATCCCCCCTCATTCTTCCACACTACAGTGAAAACAGGCCCAGAGACATCAAACACTCCTCATACAATGAGATGCCCCCGCATTCTTCTAAACTCCAG
Source organism: Hypanus sabinus (assembly GCF_030144855.1). Classification (NCBI taxonomy): domain Eukaryota; kingdom Metazoa; phylum Chordata; class Chondrichthyes; order Myliobatiformes; family Dasyatidae; genus Hypanus; species Hypanus sabinus. The sequence continues at coordinate 61,421 of NW_026781318.1, forward strand.
TGAGTACAGGCCCAGAGACATCAAACACTCCTCATACAATGAGATCCCCTCGTTCCTCTAAGCTCCAGTGAGTACAGGCCCAGAGACATCAAACACTCCTCATACAATGAGATGCCCCCTCATTCTTCTAAACTCCAGTGAGTACAGGCCCAGAGACATCAAACACTCCTCATACAATGAGATCCCCTCATTCTTCTAAGCTCCAGTGAGTACAGGCCCAGAGACATCAAACACTCCTCATACAATGAGATCCCCCATTTTCTATTAAACTGCGGTCAGTACAGGCCCAGAGACATCAAACACTCCTCAAACACTGAGATCCAACCTCATTCTTTTAAACTCCAGAGGGTACAGGCCCAAATATGTCAAACAGTCCTCATACAATGAGATCCCCCTCACTCTTCTAAACTCAAGTCAGTACAGGCCCAGAGAAAACAAACACTCCTCATACAATGAGATCCCCCCTCATTCTTCAAAACTCCACAGAGTACAGGCCCAGAGACGTCAAACACTCCTCATACAATGGGATCCACCCCAATTCTTCTAAACTCCAGTGAGTAAAGGCCCAGAGACATCAAACACTCCTCATACAGTGAGATCCCCCCTCATTCCTCTAAACTCCAGTGAGTACAGGCCCAGAGACATCAAACACTCCTTATACAATGAGATCCCCCTCATTCTTCTAAACTCCAGTGCCTACTGGCCCAGAGACATCAAACACTACTCATACAATGAGATACCCCCCATTCTTCAAAACTCCACAGAGTACAGGCCCAGAGACGTCAAACACTCCTCATGCAATGGGATCCACCCCAATTCTTCTAAACTCCAGTGAGTAAAGGCCCAGAGTCATCAAACACTCCTCATACAGTAAGATCCCCCCTCATTCATCTACACTCCAGTGAGTACAGGCCCAGAGACATCAAACACTCATTATACAATGAGATCCCCTCACTCTTCAAAACTCCAGTGAGTACAGGCCCAGAGACATCAAACACTACTCATACAATGACATGCCCCCTCATTCTTCTAAACTCCAGTGAGTACAGGCTCAAAGACATCAAACACTCCTCATACAACGAGATTCCCCGTCATTCTTCTAAACTCCAGTGAGTACAGGCCCAAAGATATCAAACACTCCTCATACAATGAGATCCCCCTTTTTCTATTAAACTGCGGTTAGTACAGGCCCAGAGACATCAAACACTCCTCATACAATGAGGTCCCTCCCTCATTCTGCTAATCTCCAGTGAATAATGCCCAGAGGCTTCAAACACTCCTCACACAATGAGATCCCCGTAATTCTTCTAAACTCCAGTGAGTACAGGCCCAGAGACATCAAACACTCCTCATACAGTAAGATCCCCCCTCATTCTTCTAAACTCCAGTGAGTAAAGGCCCAGAGACATCAAACACTCCTCATACAGTAAGATCCCCCCTCATTCTTCTAAACTCCAGTGAGTACAGGCCCAGAGACATCAAACACTCCATATACAATGAGATTCCCCCTCATTCTTCTAAACTCCAGTGAATACAGGCCCAGAGAAGTCAAACACTCCTCATACAATGAGATCCCCCTCATTCTGCTAAACTCCAGTGAGTACAGGCCCAGAGACATCAAGTACTCCTCATACAATGAGATCCGCCCTCAATCTTCTAAACTCCAGTGAGTACAGGCCCAGAGACATCAAACACTCCTCATACAATGAGATCCCCCCTCATTCTTCTAAACTCCAGTGAGCACAGCCCCAGAGACATCAAACACTCCTCATACAATGAGATCCCCCCTCATTCTTCCACACTCCAGTGAGAACAGGCCCAGAGACATCAAACACTCCTCATACAATGAGATGCCCCCTCATTCTTCTAAACTCCAGTGAGTACAGGCCCAGAGAATTCAAACACTCCTCATACAATGAGATCCCCCTCATTCTTGTAAACTCCAGTGAGTACAGGCCCAGAGACATCAAACACTCCTCATACAATGAGATCCCCCCCCCCTCATTCTTCTAAACTCCAGTGAGTACAGGCCCAGAAACATCAAACACTCCTCACACAATGAGTTCCCCTCATTCTTCTAAGCTCCAGAGAGTACAGGCCCAGAAACATCAAACACTCCTCATACAATGAGATCCCCCTCATTCCTCTAAACTCCAGTGAGTACAGGCCCAGAGACATCAAATACTCCTCATACAATGAGATCCGCCCTCATTCTTCTAAACTCCAGTGAGTACAGGCCCAGAGACATCAATCACTCCTCATACAATGAGATCCCCTCATTCTTCTAAGCTCCAGTGAGTACAGGCCCAGAGACATCAAACACTCCTCATACAATGAGATGCCCCCTCATTCTTCTAAACTCCAGTGAGTACAGGCCCAGAGACATCAAACACTCCTCATACAATGAGATCCCCCCTCATTCTTCCACACTACAGTGAAAACAGGCCCAGAGACATCAAACACTCCTCATACAATGAGATGCCCCCTCATTCTTCTAAACTCCAGTGAGTACAGGCCCAGAGACATCAAACACTCCTCATACAATGAGATCCCCTCATTCTTCTAAGCTCCAGTGAGTACAGGCCCAGAGACATCAAACAATCCTCATACAATGAGCTCCCCCTTTTTCTATTAAACTGCGGTCAGTACAGGCCCAGAGACATCAAACACTCCTCAAACACTGAGATCCACCCTCATTCTTCTAAACTCCAGAGGGTACAGGCCCAAATATGTCAAACAGTCCTCATACAATGAGATCCCCCTCACTCTTCTAAACTCAAGTCAGTACAGGCCCAGAGACAACAAACACTCCTCATACAATGAGATCCCCCCTCATTCTTCAAAACTCCACAGAGTACAGGCCCAGAGACGTCAAACACTCCTCATACAATGGGATCCACCCCAATTCTTCTAAACTCCAGTGAGTAAAGGCCCAGAGACATCAAACACTCCTCATACAGTGAGATCCCCCCTCATTCTTCTAAACTCCAGTGAGTACAGGCCCAGAGACATCAAACACTCCTTATACAATGAGATCCCCCTCATTCTTCTAAACTCCAGTGCCTACTGGCCCAGAGACATCAAACACTACTCATACAATGAGATACCCCCCATTCTTCAAAACTCCACAGAGTACAGGCCCAGAGACGTCAAACACTCCTCATACAATGGGATCCACCACAATTCTTCTAAACTCCAGTGAGTAAAGGCCCAGAGACATCAAACACTCCTCATACAGTAAGATCCCCCCTCATTCTTCTAAACTCCAGTGAGTACAGGCCCAGAGACATCAAACACTCATTATACAATGAGATCCCCTCATTCTTCAAAACTCCAGTGAGTACAGGCCCAGAGACATCAAACACTACTCATACAATGAGATACCCCCCATTCTTCAAAACTCCACAGAGTACAGGCCCAGAGACATCAAATACTCCTCATACAATGAGATCCGCCCTCAATCTTCTAAACTCCAGTGAGTACAGGCCCAGAGTCATCAAACACTCCTCATACAATGAGATGCCCCCTCATTCTTCTAAACTCCTGTGAGTACAGGCTCAAAGACATCAAACACTCCTCATACAACGAGATTCCCCGTCATTCTTCTAAACTCCAGTGAGTACAGGCCCAAAGACATCAAAGACTCCTCATACAATGAGATCCCCCTTTTTCTATTAAACTGCGGTTAGTACAGGCCCAGAGACATCAAACACTCCTCAAACAATGAGGTCCCTCCCTCATTCTGCTAATCTCCAGTGAATAATGCCCAGAGGCTTCAAACACTCCTCACACAATGAGATCCCCGTCATTCTTCTAAACTCCAGTGAGTACAGGCCCAGAGACATCAAACACTCCTCATACAGTAAGATCCCCTCTCATTCTTCTAAACTCCAGTGAGTAAAGGCCCAGAGACATCAAACACTCCTCATACAGTAAGATCCCCCCTCATTCTTCTAAACTCCAGTGAGTACAGGCCCAGAGACATCAAACGCTCCATATACAATGAGATCCCACCTCATTCTTCTAAACTCCAGTGAGTACAGGCCCAGAGAAGTCAAACACTCCTCATACAATGAGATCCCCCTCATTCTTCTAAACTCCAGTGAGTACAGGCCCAGAGACATCAAGTACTCCTGATACAATGAGATCCGCCCTCAATCTTCTAAACTCCAGTGAGTACAGGCCCAGAGACATCAAACACTCCTCATACAATGAGATGCCCCCTCATTCTTCTAAACTCCAGTGAGTACAGGCCCAGAGAATTCAAACACTCCTCATACAATGAGATCCCCCTCATTCTTGTAAACTCCAGTGAGTACAGGCCCAGAGACATCAAACACTCCTCATACAATGAGATCCACCATCATTCTTCTAAACTCCAGAGAGTACAGGCCCAGAGACATCAAACACTCCTCATACAATGAGATCCCCCCTCATTCTTCTAAACTCCAGTGAGCACAGGCCCAGAGACATCAAACACTCCTCATACAATGAGATCCCCCCTCATTCTTCCACACTCCAGTGAGAACAGGCCCAGAGACATCAAACACTCCTCATACAATGAGATGCCCCCTCATTCTTCTAAACTCCAGTGAGTACAGGCCCAGAGAATTCAAACACTCCTCATACAATGAGATCCCCCTCATTCTTGTAAACTCCAGTGAGTGCAGGCCCAGAGACATCAAACACTCCTCATACAATGAGATCCCCCCTCATTCTTCTAAACTCCAGTGAGCACAGCCCCAGAGACATCAAACACTCCTCATACAATGAGATCCCCCCTCATTCTTCCACACTCCAGTGAGAACAGGCCCAGAGAATTCAAACACTCCTCATACAATGAGATCCCCCTCATTCTTGTAAACTCCAGTGAGTACAGGCCCAGAGACATCAAACACTCCTCATACAATGAGATCCCCCCCCCCTCATTCTTCTAAACTCCAGTGAGTACAGGCCCAGAAACATCAAACACTCCTCACACAATGAGTTCCCCTCATTCTTCTAAGCTCCAGAGAGTACAGGCCCAGAGACATCAAACACTCCTCATACAATGAGATGCCCCCTCATTCTTCTAAACTCCAGTGAGTACAGGCCCAGAGAATTCAAACACTCCTCATACAATGAGATCCCCCTCATTCTTGTAAACTCCAGTCAGTACAGGCCCAGAGACATCAAACACTCCTCATACAATGAGATCCACCCTCATTCTTCTAAACTCCAGACAGTACAGGCCCAGAGACATCAAACACTCCTCATACAATGAGATCCCCCCTCATTCTTCTAAACTCCAGTGAGCACAGCCCCAGAGACATCAAACACTCCTCATACAATGAGATCCCCCCTCATTCTTCCACACTCCAGTGAGAACAGGCCCAGAGACATCAAACACTCCTCATACAATGAGATGCCCCCTCATTCTTCTAAACTCCAGTGAGTACAGGCCCAGAGAATTCAAACACTCCTCTTACAATGAGATCCCCCTCATTCTTGTAAACTCCAGTGAGTACAGGCCCAGAGACATCAAACACTCCTCATACAATGAGATCCCCCCCCCTCATTCTTCTAAACTCCAGTGAGTACAGGCCCAGAGACATCAAACACTCCTCATACAATGAGATGCCCCCTCATTCTTCTAAACTCCAGTGAGTACAGGCCCAGAGACATCAAACACTCCTCATACAATGAGATCCCCTCATTCTTCTAAGCTCCAGTGAGTACAGGCCCAGAGACATCAAACACTCCTCATACAATGAGATCCCCCATTTTCTATTAAACTGCGGTCAGTACAGGCCCAGAGACATCAAACACTCCTCAAACACTGAGATCCAACCTCATTCTTTTAAACTCCAGAGGGTACAGGCCCAAATATGTCAAACAGTCCTCATACAATGAGATCCCCCTCACTCTTCTAAACTCAAGTCAGTACAGGCCCAGAGAAAACAAACACTCCTCATACAATGAGATCCCCCCTCATTCTTCAAAACTCCACAGAGTACAGGCCCAGAGACGTCAAACACTCCTCATACAATGGGATCCACCCCAATTCTTCTAAACTCCAGTGAGTAAAGGCCCAGAGACATCAAACACTCCTCATACAGTGAGATCCCCCCTCATTCTTCTAAACTCCAGTGAGTACAGGCCCAGAGACATCAAACACTCCTTATACAATGAGATCCCCCTCATTCTTCTAAACTCCAGTGCCTACTGGCCCAGAGACATCAAACACTACTCATACAATGAGATACCCCCCATTCTTCAAAACTCCACAGAGTACAGGCCCAGAGACGTCAAACACTCCTCATGCAATGGGATCCACCCCAATTCTTCTAAACTCCAGTGAGTAAAGGCCCAGAGTCATCAAACACTCCTCATACAGTAAGATCCCCCCTCATTCATCTACACTCCAGTGAGTACAGGCCCAGAGACATCAAACACTCATTATACAATGAGATCCCCTCACTCTTCAAAACTCCAGTGAGTACAGGCCCAGAGACATCAAACACTACTCATACAATGAGATACCACCCATTCTTCAAAACTCCACAGAGTACAGGCCCAGAGACGTCAAATACTCCTCATACAATGAGATCCGCCCTCAATCTTCTAAACTCCAGTGAGTACAGGCCCAGAGTCATCAAACACTCCTCATACAATGACATGCCCCCTCATTCTTCTAAACTCCAGTGAGTACAGGCTCAAAGACATCAAACACTCCTCATACAACGAGATTCCCCGTCATTCTTCTAAACTCCAGTGAGTACAGGCCCAAAGACATCAAACACTCCTCATACAATGAGATCCCCCTTTTTCTATTAAACTGCGGTTAGTACAGGCCCAGAGACATCAAACACTCCTCATACAATGAGGTCCCTCCCTCATTCTGCTAATCTCCAGTGAATAATGCCCAGAGGCTTCAAACACTCCTCACACAATGAGATCCCCGTAATTCTTCTAAACTCCAGTGAGTACAGGCCCAGAGACATCAACCACTCCTCATACAGTAAGATCCCCCCTCATTCTTCTAAACTCCAGTGAGTACAGGCCCAGAGACATCAAACACTCCATATACAATGAGATTCCCCCTCATTCTTCTAAACTCCAGTGAGTACAGGCCCAGAGAAGTCAAACACTCCTCATACAATGAGATCCCCCTCATTCTTCTAAACTCCAGTGAGTACAGGCCCAGAGACATCAAGTACTCCTCATACAATGAGATCCGCCCTCAATCTTCTAAACTCCAGTGAGTACAGGCCCAGAGACATCAAACACTCCTCATACAATGAGATCCCCCCTCATTCTTCTAAACTCCAGTGAGCACAGCCCCAGAGACATCAAACACTCCTCATACAATGAGATCCCCCCTCATTCTTCCACACTCCAGTGAGAACAGGCCCAGAGACATCAAACACTCCTCATACAATGAGATGCCCCCTCATTCTTCTAAACTCCAGTGAGTACAGGCCCAGAGAATTCAAACACTCCTCATACAATGAGATCCCCCTCATTCTTGTAAACTCCAGTGAGTACAGGCCCAGAGACATCAAACACTCCTCATACAATGAGATCCCCCCCCCCTCATTCTTCTAAACTCCAGTGAGTACAGGCCCAGAAACATCAAACACTCCTCACACAATGAGTTCCCCTCATTCTTCTAAGCTCCAGAGAGTACAGGCCCAGAAACATCAAACACTCCTCATACAATGAGATCCCCCTCATTCCTCTAAACTCCAGTGAGTACAGGCCCAGAGACATCAAATACTCCTCATACAATGAGATCCGCCCTCATTCTTCTAAACTCCAGTGAGTACAGGCCCAGAGACATCAATCACTCCTCATACAATGAGATCCCCTCATTCTTCTAAGCTCCAGTGAGTACAGGCCCAGAGACATCAAACACTCCTCATACAATGAGATGCCCCCTCATTCTTCTAAACTCCAGTGAGTACAGGCCCAGAGACATCAAACACTCCTCATACAATGAGATCCCCCCTCATTCTTCCACACTACAGTGAAAACAGGCCCAGAGACATCAAACACTCCTCATACAATGAGATGCCCCCTCATTCTTCTAAACTCCAGTGAGTACAGGCCCAGAGACATCAAACAATCCTCATACAATGAGATCCCCTCATTCTTCTAAGCTCCAGTGAGTACAGGCCCAGAGACATCAAACACTCCTCATACAATGAGCTCCCCCTTTTTCTATTAAACTGCGGTCAGTACAGGCCCAGAGACATCAAACACTCCTCAAACACTGAGATCCACCCTCATTCTTCTAAACTCCAGAGGGTACAGGCCCAAATATGTCAAACAGTCCTCATACAATGAGATCCCCCTCACTCTTCTAAACTCAAGTCAGTACAGGCCCAGAGACAACAAACACTCCTCATACAATGAGATCCCCCCTCATTCTTCAAAACTCCACAGAGTACAGGCCCAGAGACGTCAAACACTCCTCATACAATGGGATCCACCCCAATTCTTCTAAACTCCAGTGAGTAAAGGCCCAGAGACATCAAACACTCCTCATACAGTGAGATCCCCCCTCATTCTTCTAAACTCCAGTGAGTACAGGCCCAGAGACATCAAACACTCCTTATACAATGAGATCCCCCTCATTCTTCTAAACTCCAGTGCCTACTGGCCCAGAGACATCAAACACTACTCATACAATGAGATACCCCCCATTCTTCAAAACTCCACAGAGTACAGGCCCAGAGACGTCAAACACTCCTCATACAATGGGATCCACCCCAATTCTTCTAAACTCCAGTGAGTAAAGGCCCAGAGACATCAAACACTCCTCATACAGTAAGATCCCCCCTCATTCTTCTAAACTCCAGTGAGTACAGGCCCAGAGACATCAAACACTCATTATACAATGAGATCCCCCCATTCTTCAAAACTCCACAGAGTACAGGCCCAGAGACATCAAATACTCCTCATACAATGAGATCCGCCCTCAATCTTCTAAACTCCAGTGAGTACAGGCCCAGAGTCATCAAACACTCCTCATACAATGAGATGCCCCCTCATTCTTCTAAACTCCTGTGAGTACAGGCTCAAAGACATCAAACACTCCTCATACAACGAGATTCCCCGTCATTCTTCTAAACTCCAGTGAGTACAGGCCCAAAGACATCAAACACTCCTCATACAATGAGATCCCCCTTTTTCTATTAAACTGCGGTTAGTACAGGCCCAGAGACATCAAACACTCCTCAAACAATGAGGTCCCTCCCTCATTCTGCTAATCTCCAGTGAATAATGCCCAGAGGCTTCAAACACTCCTCACACAATGAGATCCCCGTCATTCTTCTAAACTCCAGTGAGTACAGGCCCAGAGACATCAAACACTCCTCATACAGTAAGATCCCCTCTCATTCTTCTAAACTCCAGTGAGTAAAGGCCCAGAGACATCAAACACTCCTCATACAGTAAGATCCCCCCTCATTCTTCTAAACTCCAGTGAGTACAGGCCCATAGACATCAAACGCTCCATATACAATGAGATCCCACCTCATTCTTCTAAACTCCAGTGAGTACAGGCCCAGAGAAGTCAAACACTCCTCATACAATGAGATCCCCCTCATTCTTCTAAACTCCAGTGAGTACAGGCCCAGAGACATCAAGTACTCCTGATACAATGAGATCCGCCCTCAATCTTCTAAACTCCAGTGAGTACAGGCCCAGAGACATCAAACACTCCTCATACAATGAGATGCCCCCTCATTCTTCTAAACTCCAGTGAGTACAGGCCCAGAGAATTCAAACACTCCTCATACAATGAGATCCCCCTCATTCTTGTAAACTCCAGTGAGTACAGGCCCAGAGACATCAAACACTCCTCATACAATGAGATCCACCATCATTCTTCTAAACTCCAGAGAGTACAGGCCCAGAGACATCAAACACTCCTCATACAATGAGATCCCCCCTCATTCTTCTAAACTCCAGTGAGCACAGGCCCAGAGACATCAAACACTCCTCATACAATGAGATCCCCCCTCATTCTTCCACACTCCAGTGAGAACAGGCCCAGAGACATCAAACACTCCTCATACAATGAGATGCCCCCTCATTCTTCTAAACTCCAGTGAGTACAGGCCCAGAGAATTCAAACACTCCTCATACAATGAGATCCCCCTCATTCTTGTAAACTCCAGTGAGTGCAGGCCCAGAGACATCAAACACTCCTCATACAATGAGATCCCCCCTCATTCTTCCACACTACAGTGAAAACAGGCCCAGAGACATCAAACACTCCTCATACAATGAGATGCCCCCTCATTCTTCTAAGCTCCAGTGAGTACAGGCCCAGAGACATCAAACACTCCTCATACAATGAGATGCCCCCTCATTCTTCTAAACTCCAGTGAGTACAGGCCCAGAGACATCAAACACTCCTCATACAATGAGATCCCCTCATTCTTCTAAGCTCCAGTGAGTACAGGCCCAGAGACATCAAACACTCCTCATACAATCAGATCCCCCTTTTTCTATTAAACTGCGGTCAGTACAGGCCCAGAGACATCAAACACTCCTCAAACACTGAGATCCACCCTCATTCTTCTAAACTCCAGAGGGTACAGGCCCAAATATGTCAAACAGTCCTCATACAATGAGATCCCCCTCACTCTTCTAAACTCAAGTCAGTACAGGCCCAGAGACAACAAACACTCCTCATACAATGAGATCCCCCTCATTCTTCTAAACTCCAGTGAGTACAGGCCCAGAGACATCAAACACTCCTCATACAATGAGATCCCCCCCCCCTCACTCTTGTAAACTCCAGTGAGTACAGGCCGAGAAACATCAAACACTCCTCACACAATGAGTTCCCCTCATTCTTCTAAGCTCCAGAGAGTACAGGCCCAGAGACATCAAACACTCCTCATACAATGAGATCCCCCCTCATTCTTCCACAGTACAGTGAAAACAGGCCCAGAGACATCAAACACTCCTCATACAATGAGATGCCCCCTCATTCTTCTAAACTCCAGTGAGTACAGGCCCAGAGACATCAAACACTCCTCATACAATGAGATCCCCTCATTCTTCTAAGCTCCAGTGAGTACAGGCCCAGAGACATCAAACACTCCTCATACAATGAGATGCCCCCTCATTCTTCTAAACTCCAGAGAGTACAGGCCCAGAGACATCAAACACTCCTCATACAATGAGATCCCCTCATTCTTCTAAGCTCCAGTGAGTACAGGCCCAGAGACATCAAACACTCCTCATACAATGAGATCCCCCATTTTCTATTAAACTGCGGTCAGTACAGGCCCAGAGACATCAAACACTCCTCAAACACTGAGATCCACCCTCATTCTTTTAAACTCCAGAGGGTACAGGCCCAAATATGTCAAACAGTCCTCATACAATGAGATCTCCCTCACTCTTCTAAACTCAAGTCAGTACAGGCCCAGAGACAACAAACACTCCTCATACAATGAGATCCCCCCTCATTCTTCAAAACTCCACAGAGTACAGGCCCAGAGACGTCAAACACTCCTCATACAATGGGATCCACCCCAATTCTTCTAAACTCCAGTGAGTAAAGGCCCAGAGACATCAAACACTCCTCATACAGTGAGATCCCCCCTCATTCTTCTAAACTCCAGTGAGTACAGGCCCAGAGACATCAAACACTCCTTATACAATGAGATCCCCCTCATTCTTATAAACTCCAGTGCCTACTGGCCCAGAGACATCAAACACTACTCATACAATGAGATACCCCCCATTCTTCAAAACTCCACAGAGTACAGGCCCAGAGACGTCAAACACTCATTATACAATGAGATCCCCTCATTCTTCAAAACTCCAGTGAGTACAGGCCCAGAGACATCAAACACTACTCATACAATGAGATACCCCACATTCTTCAAAACTCCACAGAGTACAGGCCCAGAGACGTCAAATACTCCTCATACAATGAGATCCGCCCTCAATCTTCTAAACTCCAGTGAGTACAGGCCCAGAGTCATCAAACACTCCTCATACAATGAGATGCCCCCTCATTCTTCTAAACTCCAGTGAGTACAGTCTCAAAGACATCAAACACTCCTCATACAACGAGATTCCCCGTCATTCTTCTAAACTCCAGTGAGTACAGGCCCAAAGACATCAAACACTCCTCATACAATGAGATCCCCCTTTTTCTATTAAACTGCGGTTAGTACAGGCCCAGAGACATCAAACACTCCTCATACAATGAGGTCCCTCCCTCATTCTGCTAACATCCAGTGAATAATGCCCAGAGGCTTCAAACACTCCTCACACAATGAGATCCCCGTCATTCTTCTAAACTCCAGTGAGTACAGGCCCAGAGACATCAAACACTCCTCATACAGTAAGATCCCCCCTCATTCTTCTAAACTCCAGTGAGTACAGGCCCAGAGACATCAAACACTCCATATACAATGAGATCCCCCCTCATTCTTCTAAACTCCAGTGAGTACAGGCCCAGAGAAGTCAAACACTCCTCATACAATGAGATCCCCCTCATTCTTCTAAACTCCAGTGAGTACAGGCCCAGAGACATCAAGTACTCCTCATACAATGAGATACGCCCTCAATCTTCTAAACTCCAGTGAGTACAGGCCCAGAGACATCAAACACTCCTCATACAATGAGATGCCCCCTCATACTTCTAAACTCCAGTGAGTACAGGCCCAGAGAATTCAAACACTCCTCATACAATGAGATCCCCCTCATTCTTGTAAACTCCAGTGAGTACAGGCCCAGAGACATCAAACACTCCTCATACAATGAGATCCACCCTCATTCTTCTAAACTCCAGAGAGTACAGGCCCAGAGACATCAAACACTCCTCATACAATGAGATCCACCCGCATTCTTCTAAACTCCAGTGAGCACAGCCCCAGAGACATCAAACACTCCTCATACAATGAGATCCCCCCTCATTCTTCCACACTCCAGTGAGAACAGGCCCAGAGACATCAAACACTCCTCATACAATGAGATCCCCCTCATTCTTGTAAACTCCAGTGAGTACAGGCCCAGAAACATCAAACACTCCTCATACAATGAGATCCCCCTCATTCTTGTAAACTCCAGTGAGTACAGGCCCAGAGACATCAAACACTCCTCATACAATGAGATCCCCCCCCCCTCATTCTTCTAAACTCCAGTGAGTACAGGCCCAGAAACATCAAACACTCCTCACACAATGAGTTCCCCTCATTCTTCTAAGCTCCAGAGAGTACAGGCCCAGAGACATCAAACACTCCTCATACAATGAGATCCCCCCTCATTCTTCCACACTACAGTGAAAACAGGCTCAGAGACATCAAACACTCCTCATACAATGAGATGCCCCCTCATTCTTCTAAACTCCAGTGAGTACAGGCCCAGAGACATCAAACACTCCGCATACAATGAGATCCCCTCATTCTTCTAAGCTCCAGTGAGTACAGGCCCAGAGACATCAAACACTCCTCATACAGTGAGATCCCCCCTCATTCTTCTAAACTCCAGTGAGTACAGGCCCAGAGACATCAAACACTCCTTATACAATGAGATCCCCCTCATTCTTATAAACTCCAGTGCCTACTGGCCCAGAGACATCAAACACTACTCATACAATGAGATACCCCCCATTCTTCAAAACTCCACAGAGTACAGGCCCAGAGACGTCAAACACTCATTATACAATGAGATCCCCTAATTCTTCAAAACTCCAGTGAGTACAGGCCCAGAGACATCAAACACTACTCATACAATGAGATACCCCCCATTCTTCAAAACTCCACAGAGTACAGGCCCAGAGACGTCAAATACTCCTCATACAATGAGATCCGCCCTCAATCTTCTAAACTCCAGTGAGTACAGGCCCAGAGTCATCAAACACTCCTCATACAATGAGATGCCCCCTCATTCTTCTAAACTCCAGTGAGTACAGGCTCAAAGACATCAAACACTCCTCATACAACGAGATTCCCCGTCATTCTTCTAAACTCCAGTGAGTACAGGCCCAAAGACATCAAACACTCCTCATACAATGAGATCTCCCTTTTTCTATTAAACTGCGGTTAGTACAGGCCCAGAGACATCAAACACTCCTCATACAATGAGGTCCCTCCCTCATTCTGCTAACATCCAGTGAATAATGCCCAGAGGCTTCAAACACTCCTCACACAATGAGATCCCCGTCATTCTTCTAAACTCCAGTGAGTACAGGCCCAGAGACATCAAACACTCCTCATACAGTAAGATCCCCCCGCATTCTTCTAAACTCCAGTGAGTACAGGCCCAGAGAAGTCAAACACTCCTCATACAATGAGATCCCCCTCATTCTTCTAAACTCCAGTGAGTACAGGCCCAGAGACATCAAGTACTCCTCATACAATGAGATCCGCCCTCAATCTTCTAAACTCCAGTGAGTACAGGCCCAGAGACATCAAACACTCCTCATACAATGAGATGCCCCCTCATACTTCTAAACTCCAGTGAGTACAGGCCCAGAGAATTCAAACACTCCTCATACAATGAGATCCCCCTCATTCTTGTAAACTCCAGTGAGTACAGGCCCAGAGACATCAAACACTCCTCATACAATGAGATCCACCCTCATTCTTCTAAACTCCAGAGAGTACAGGCCCAGAGACATCAAACACTCCTCATACAATGAGATCCACCCGCATTCTTCTAAACTCCAGTGAGCACAGCCCCAGAGACATCAAACACTCCTCATACAATGAGATCCCCCCTCATTCTTCCACACTCCAGTGAGAACAGGCCCAGAGACATCAAACACTCCTCATACAATGAGATCCCCCTCATTCTTCTAAACTCCAGTGAGTACAGGCCCAGAAACATCAAACACTCCTCATACAATGAGATCCCCCTCATTCTTGTAAACTCCAGTGAGTACAGGCCCAGAGACATCAAACACTCCTCATACAATGAGATCCCCCCCCCCTCATTCTTCTAAACTCCAGTGAGTACAGGCCCAGAAACATCAAACACTCCTCACACAATGAGTTCCCCTCATTCTTCTAAGCTCCAGAGAGTACAGGCCCAGAGACATCAAACACTCCTCATACAATGAGATCCCCCCTCATTCTTCCACACTACAGTGAAAACAGGCTCAGAGACATCAAACACTCCTCATACAATGAGATGCCCCCTCATTCTTCTAAACTCCAGTGAGTACAGGCCCAGAGACATCAAACACTCCGCATACAATGAGATCCCCTCATTCTTCTAAGCTCCAGTGAGTACAGGCCCAGAGACATCAAACACTCCTCATACAATGAGATGCCCCCTCATTCTTCTAAACTCCAGTGAGTACAGGCCCAGAGAATTCAAACACTCCTCATACAATGAGATCCCCCTCATTCTTGTAAACTCCAGTGAGTACAGGCCCAGAGACATCAAACACTCCTCATACAATGAGATCCACCCTCATTCTTCTAAACTCCAGAGAGTACAGGCCCAGAGACATCAAACACTCCTCATACAATGAGATCCACCCGCATTCTTCTAAACTCCAGTGAGCACAGCCCCAGAGACATCAAACACTCCTCATACAATGAGATCCCCCCTCATTCTTCCACACTCCAGTGAGAACAGGCCCAGAGACATCAAACACTCCTCATACAATGAGATCCCCCTCATTCTTGTAAACTCCAGTGAGTACAGGCCCAGAAACATCAAACACTCCTCATACAATGAGATCCCCCTCATTCTTGTAAACTCCAGTGAGTACAGGCCCAGAGACATCAAACACTCCTCATACAATGAGATCCCCCCCCCCTCATTCTTCTAAACTCCAGTGAGTACAAGCCCAGAAACATCAAACACTCCTCACACAATGAGTTCCCCTCATTCTTCTAAGCTCCAGAGAGTACAGGCCCAGAGACATCAAACACTCCTCATACAATGAGATCCCCCCTCATTCTTCCACACTACAGTGAAAACAGGCTCAGAGACATCAAACACTCCTCATACAATGAGATGCCCCCTCATTCTTCTAAACTCCAGTGAGTACAGGCCCAGAGACATCAAACACTCCGCATACAATGAGATCCCCTCATTCTTCTAAGCTCCAGTGAGTACAGGCCCAGAGACATCAAACACTCCTCATACAGTGAGATCCCCCCTCATTCTTCTAAACTCCAGTGAGTACAGGCCCAGAGACATCAAACACTCCTTATACAATGAGATCCCCCTCATTCTTATAAACTCCAGTGCCTACTGGCCCAGAGACATCAAACACTACTCATACAATGAGATACCCCCCATTCTTCAAAACTCCACAGAGTACAGGCCCAGAGACGTCAAACACTCATTATACAATGAGATCCCCTAATTCTTCAAAACTCCAGTGAGTACAGGCCCAGAGACATCAAACACTACTCATACAATGAGATACCCCCCATTCTTCAAAACTCCACAGAGTACAGGCCCAGAGACGTCAAATACTCCTCATACAACGAGATGCCCCCTCATTCTTCTAAACTCCAGTGAGTACAGGCTCAAAGACATCAAACACTCCTCATACAACGAGATTCCCCGTCATTCTTCTAAACTCCAG
The DNA here is from genome assembly GCF_030144855.1 of Hypanus sabinus. Lineage (NCBI taxonomy): Eukaryota > Metazoa > Chordata > Chondrichthyes > Myliobatiformes > Dasyatidae > Hypanus > Hypanus sabinus. The sequence goes on from NW_026781318.1 coordinate 77,988, forward strand.
TGAGTACAGGCCCAAAGACATCAAACACTCCTCATACAATGAGATCCCCCTTTTTCTATTAAACTGCGGTTAGTACAGGCCCAGAGACATCAAACACTCCTCATACAATGAGGTCCCTCCCTCATTCTGCTAACATCCAGTGAATAATGCCCAGAGGCTTCAAACACTCCTCACACAATGAGATCCCCGTCATTCTTCTAAACTCCAGTGAGTACAGGCCCAGAGACATCAAACACTCCTCATACAGTAAGATCCCCCCTCATTCTTCTAAACTCCAGTGAGTACAGGCCCAGAGAAGTCAAACACTCCTCATACAATGAGATCCCCCTCATTCTTCTAAACTCCAGTGAGTACAGGCCCAGAGACATCAAGTACTCCTCATACAATGAGATCCGCCCTCAATCTTCTAAACTCCAGTGAGTACAGGCCCAGAGACATCAAACACTCCTCATACAATGAGATGCCCCCTCATACTTCTAAACTCCAGTGAGTACAGGCCCAGAGAATTCAAACACTCCTCATACAATGAGATCCCCCTCATTCTTGTAAACTCCAGTGAGTACAGGCCCAGAGACATCAAACACTCCTCATACAATGAGATCCACCCTCATTCTTCTAAACTCCAGAGAGTACAGGCCCAGAGACATCAAACACTCCTCATACAATGAGATCCACCCGCATTCTTCTAAACTCCAGTGAGCACAGCCCCAGAGACATCAAACACTCCTCATACAATGAGATCCCCCCTCATTCTTCCACACTCCAGTGAGAACAGGCCCAGAGACATCAAACACTCCTCATACAATGAGATCCCCCTCATTCTTCTAAACTCCAGTGAGTACAGGCCCAGAAACATCAAACACTCCTCATACAATGAGATCCCCCTCATTCTTGTAAACTCCAGTGAGTACAGGCCCAGAGACATCAAACACTCCTCATACAATGAGATCCCCCCCCCCTCATTCTTCTAAACTCCAGTGAGTACAGGCCCAGAAACATCAAACACTCCTCACACAATGAGTTCCCCTCATTCTTCTAAGCTCCAGAGAGTACAGGCCCAGAGACATCAAACGCTCCTCATACAATGAGATCCCCCCTCATTCTTCCACACTACAGTGAAAACAGGCTCAGAGACATCAAACACTCCTCATACAATGAGATGCCCCCTCATTCTTCTAAACTCCAGTGAGTACAGGCCCAGAGACATCAAACACTCCGCATACAATGAGATCCCCTCATTCTTCTAAGCTCCAGTGAGTACAGGCCCAGAGACATCAAACACTCCTCATACAATGAGATGCCCCCTCATTCTTCTAAACTCCAGTGAGTACAGGCCCAGAGACATCAAACACTCCTCATACAATGAGATCCCCCCTCATTCTTCCACACTACAGTGAAAACAGGCCCAGAGACATCAAACACTCCTCATACAATGAGATGCCCCCTCATTCTTCTAAACTCCAGTGAGTACAGGCCCAGAGACATCAAACACTCCTCATACAATGAGATCCCCTCATTCTTCTAAGCTCCAGTGAGTACAGGCCCAGAGACATCAAACACTCCTCATACAATGAGATCCCCCTTTTTCTATTAAACTGCGGTCAGTACAGGCCCAGAGACATCAAACACTCCTCAAACACTGAGATCCACCCTCATTCTTCTAAACTCCAGAGGGTACAGGCCCAAATATGTCAAACAGTCCTCATACAATGAGATCCCCCTCACTCTTCTAAACTCAAGTCAGTACAGGCCCAGAGACAACAAACACTCCTCATACAATGAGATCCCCCCTCATTCTTCAAAACTCCACAGAGTACAGGCCCAGAGACGTCAAACACTCCTCATACAATGGGATCCACCCCAATTCTTCTAAACTCCAGTGAGTAAAGGCCCAGAGACATCAAACACTCCTCATACAGTGAGATCCCCCCTCATTCTTCTAAACTCCAGTGAGTACAGGCCCAGAGACATCAAACACTCCTTATACAATGAGATCCCCCTCATTCTTCTAAACTCCAGTGCCTACTGGCCCAGAGACATCAAACACTACTCATACAATGAGATACCCCCCATTCTTCAAAACTCCACAGAGTACAGGCCCAGAGACGTCAAACACACCTCATACAATGGGATCCACCCCAATTCTTCTAAACTCCAGTGAGTAAAGGCCCAGAGACATCAAACACTCCTCATACAGTAAGATCCCCCCTCATTCTTCTAAACTCCAGTGAGTACAGGCCCAGAGACATCAAACACTCATTATACAATGAGATCCCCTCATTCTTCAAAACTCCAGTGAGTAAAGGCCCAGAGACATCAAACACTCCTCATACAGTGAGATCCCCCCTCATTCTTCTAAACTCCAGTGAGTACAGGCCCAGAGACATCAAACACTCCTTATACAATGAGATCCCCCTCATTCTTATAAACTCCAGTGCCTACTGGCCGAGAGACATCAAACACTACTCATACAATGAGATACCCCCCATTCTTCAAAACTCCACAGAGTACAGGCCCAGAGACGTCAAACACTCATTATACAATGAGATCCCCTCATTCTTCAAAACTCCAGTGAGTACAGGCCCAGAGACATCAAACACTACTCATACAATGAGATACCCCACATTCTTCAAAACTCCACAGAGTACAGGCCCAGAGACGTCAAATACTCCTCATACAATGAGATCCGCCCTCAATCTTCTAAACTCCAGTGAGTACAGGCCCAGAGTCATCAAACACTCCTCATACAATGAGATGCCCCCTCATTCTTCTAAACTCCAGTGAGTACAGGCTCAAAGACATCAAACACTCCTCATACAACGAGATTCCCCGTCATTCTTCTAAACTCCAGTGAGTACAGGCCCAAAGACATCAAACACTCCTCATACAATGAGATCCCCCTTTTTCTATTAAACTGCGGTTAGTACAGGCCCAGAGACATCAAACACTCCTCATACAATGAGGTCCCTCCCTCATTCTGCTAACATCCAGTGAATAATGCCCAGAGGCTTCAAACACTCCTCACACAATGAGATCCCCGTCATTCTTCTAAACTCCAGTGAGTACAGGCCCAGAGACATCAAACACTCCTCATACAGTAAGATCCCCCCTCATTCTTCTAAACTCCAGTGAGTACAGGCCCAGAGACATCAAACACTCCATATACAATGAGATCCCCCCTCATTCTTCTAAACTCCAGTGAGTACAGGCCCAGAGAAGTCAAACACTCCTCATACAATGAGATCCCCCTCATTCTTCTAAACTCCAGTGAGTACAGGCCCAGAGACATCAAGTACTCCTCATACAATGAGATCCGCCCTCAATCTTCTAAACTCCAGTGAGTACAGGCCCAGAGACATCAAACACTCCTCATACAATGAGATGCCCCCTCATACTTCTAAACTCCAGTGAGTACAGGCCCAGAGAATTCAAACACTCCTCATACAATGAGATCCCCCTCATTCTTGTAAACTCCAGTGAGTACAGGCCCAGAGACATCAAACACTCCTCATACAATGAGATCCCCCCCCCCCTCATTCTTCTAAACTCCAGTGAGTACAGGCCCAGAAACATCAAACACTCCTCACACAATGAGTTCCCCTCATTCTTCTAAGCTCCAGTGAGTACAGGCCCAGAGACATCAACCACTCCTCATACAATGAGATCCCCCTTTTTCTATTAAACTGCGGTCAGTACAGGCCCAGAGACATCAAACACTCCTCAAACACTGAGATCCACCCTCATTCTTCTAAACTCCAGAGGGTACAGGCCCAAATATGTCAAACAGTCCTCATACAATGAGATCCCCCTCACTCTTCTAAACTCAAGTCAGTACAGGCCCAGAGACAACAAACACTCCTCATACAATGAGATCCCCCCTCATTCCTCAAAACTCCACAGAGTACAGGCCCAGAGACGTCAAACACTCCTCATACAATGGGATCCACCCCAATTCTTCTAAACTCCAGTGAGTAAAGGCCCAGAGACATCAAACACTCCTCATACAGTGAGATCCCCCCTCCTTCTTCTAAACTCCAGTGCCTACTGGCCCAGAGACATCAAACACTACTCATACAATGAGATACCCCCCATTCTTCAAAACTCCACAGAGTACAGGCCCAGAGACGTCAAACACTCCTCATACAATGGGATCCACCCCAATTCTTCTAAACTCCAGTGAGTACAGGCCCAGAGACATCAAACACACCTCATACAGTAAGATCCCCCCTCATTCTTCTAAACTCCCGTGAGTACAGGCCCAGAGACATCAAATACTCCTCATACAATGAGATCCGCCCTCAATCTTCTAAACTCCAGTGAGTGCAGGCCCAGAGTCATCAAACACTCCTCATACAATGAGATGCCCCTCATTCTTCTAAACTCCAGTGAGTACAGGCCCAGAGACATCAAACACTCATTATACAATGAGATCCCCCCTCATTCTTCTAAACTCCAGTGAGTACAGGCCCAGAGAAGTCAAACACTCCTCATACAATGAGATCCCCCTCATTCTTCTAAACTCCAGTGAGTACAGGCTCAGAGACATCAAGTACTCCTCATACAATGAGATCCGCCCTCAATGTTCTAAACTCCAGTGAGTTCAGGCCCAGAGACATCAAACACTCCTCATACAATGAGATGCCCCCTCATTCTTCTAAACTCCAGTGAGTACAGGCTCAAAGACATCAAACACTCCTCATACAATGAGATCCCCCTCATTCTTCTAAACTCCAGAGAGTACAGGCCCAGAGACATCAAACACTCCTCATACAATGAGATCCCCCTCATTCTTCTAAACTCCAGTGCCTACTGGCCCAGGGACATCAAACACTACTCATACAATGAGATACCCCCAATTCTTCAAAACTCCACAGAGTACAGGCCCAGAGACGTCAAACACTCCTCATTCAATGGGATCCAACCCAATTCTTCTAAACTCCAGTGCGTAAAGGCCCAGAGACATCAAACACTCCTCATACAATGGGATCCACCTGAATTCTTCTAAACTCCAGTGCGTAAAGGCCCAGAGACATCAAACACACCTCATACAATGAGATGCCCCTACATTCTTCTAAACTCCAGTGAGTACAGGCCCAGAGACATCAAACACTCCTCATACAATGAGATTCCCCCCCTTATTCTTCTAAACTCCAGTGAGTACAGGCCCAGAAACATCAAACACTCCTCACACAATGAGTTCCCCTCATTCTTCTAAACTCCAGTGAGTACAGGCCCAGAGACATCAAACACTCCTCATACAATGAGATGCCGCCACATTCTTCTAAACTCCAGTGAGTACAGGCCCAGAAACATCAAACACTCCTCACACAATGAGATCCCCCCTCATTCTTCTAAACTCCAGTGAGTACAGGCCCAGAGACATCAAACACTCCTCAAACACTGAGATCCACCCTCATTCTTATAAACTCCAGAGGGTACAGGCCCAAAGATGTCAAACAGTCTTCATACAATGAGATCCCCCTCACTCTTCTAAACTCAAGTCAGTACAGGCCCAGAGACAACAAACACTCCTCATACAATGACATCCCCCCTCATTCTTCTAAACTCCAGTGCCTACTGGCCCAGGGACATCAAACACTACTCATACAATGAGATACCCCCAATTCTTCAAAACACCACAGAGTACAGGCCCAGATACGTCAAACACTCCTCATACAATGGGATCCACCCCAATTCTTCTAAACTCCAGTGAGTAAAGGCGCAGAGACATCAAACACTCCTGATGCAGTGCAATCCCCCCTCATTCTTCTAAACTCCAGTGAGTACAGGCCCAGAGACATCAAACACTCCTTATACAATGAGATCCCCCTCATTCTTCTAAACTCCAGTGAGTACAGGCCTAGAGAAATCAAACACTCCTCATACAATGAGATCCCCCTCATTCTTCTAAACTCCAGTGAGTACAGGCCCAGAGACATCAAACACTCCTCACACAATGAGATCCCCCTCATTCTTCTAAACTCCAGTGAGTACAGGCGCAGAGACATCAAATACTCCTCATAAATTGAGATCCACCCTCAATCTTCTAAACTCCAGTGAGTAAAGGCCCAGAGACATCAAACACACCTCATACAGTAAGATCCCCCCTCATTCTTCTAAACTCCCGTGAGTACAGGCCCAGAGACATCAAACACTCCTCATACAATGAGATCCGCCCTCAATCTTCTAAACTCCAGTGAGTACAGGCCCAGAGTCATCAAACACTCCTCATACAATGAGATGCCCCCTCATTCTTCTAAACTCCAGTGAGTACAGGGCCAGAGACATCAAACACTCATTATACAATGAGATCCCCCCTCATTCTTCTAAACTCCAGTGAGTACAGGCCCAGAGAAGTCAAACACTCCTCATACAATGAGATCCCCCTCATTCTTCTAAACTCCAGTGAGTACAGGCTCAGAGACATCAAGTACTCCTCATACAATGAGATCCGCCCTCAATGTTCTATACTCCAGTGAGTTCAGGCCCAGAGACATCAAACACTCCTCATACAATGAGATGCCCCCTCATTCTTCTAAACTCCAGTGAGTACAGGCTCAAAGACATCAAACACTCCTCATACAACGAGATTCCCCGTCATTCTTCTAAACTCCAGTGAGTACAGGCCCAGAGACATCAAAAACTCCTTATACAATGAGATCCCCCTCATTCTTCTAAACTCCAGAGAGTACAGGCCCAGAGACATCAAACACTCCTCACACAATGAGTTCCCCTCATTCTTCTAAGCTCCAGTGAGTACAGGCCCAGAGACATCAACCACTCCTCATACAATGAGATCCCCCTTTTTCTATTAAACTGCGGTCAGTACAGGCCCAGAGACATCAAACACTCCTCAAACACTGAGATCCACCCTCATTCTTCTAAACTCCAGAGGGTACAGGCCCAAATATGTCAAACAGTCCTCATACAATGAGATCCCCCTCACTCTTCTAAACTCAAGTCAGTACAGGCCCAGAGACAACAAACACTCCTCATACAATGAGATCCCCCCTCATTCCTCAAAACTCCACAGAGTACAGGCCCAGAGACGTCAAACACTCCTCATACAATGGGATCCACCCCAATTCTTCTAAACTCCAGTGAGTAAAGGCCCAGAGACATCAAACACTCCTCATACAGTGAGATCCCCCCTCCTTCTTCTAAACTCCAGTGCCTACTGGCCCAGAGACATCAAACACTACTCATACAATGAGATACCCCCCATTCTTCAAAACTCCACAGAGTACAGGCCCAGAGACGTCAAACACTCCTCATACAATGGGATCCACCCCAATTCTTCTAAACTCCAGTGAGTAAAGGCCCAGAGACATCAAACACACCTCATACAGTAAGATCCCCCCTCATTCTTCTAAACTCCCGTGAGTACAGGCCCAGAGACATCAAATACTCCTCATACAATGAGATCCGCCCTCAATCTTCTAAACTCCAGTGAGTGCAGGCCCAGAGTCATCAAACACTCCTCATACAATGAGATGCCCCTCATTCTTCTAAACTCCAGTGAGTACAGGCCCAGAGACATCAAACACTCATTATACAATGAGATCCCCCCTCATTCTTCTAAACTCCAGTGAGTACAGGCCCAGAGAAGTCAAACACTCCTCATACAATGAGATCCCCCTCATTCTTCTAAACTCCAGTGAGTACAGGCTCAGAGACATCAAGTACTCCTCATACAATGAGATCCGCCCTCAATGTTCTAAACTCCAGTGAGTTCAGGCCCAGAGACATCAAACACTCCTCATACAATGAGATGCCCCCTCATTCTTCTAAACTCCAGTGAGTACAGGCTCAAAGACATCAAACACTCCTCATACAATGAGATCCCCCTCATTCTTCTAAACTCCAGAGAGTACAGGCCCAGAGACATCAAACACTCCTCATACAATGAGATCCCCCTCATTCTTCTAAACTCCAGTGCCTACTGGCCCAGGGACATCAAACACTACTCATACAATGAGATACCCCCAATTCTTCAAAACTCCACAGAGTACAGGCCCAGAGACGTCAAACACTCCTCATTCAATGGGATCCAACCCAATTCTTCTAAACTCCAGTGCGTAAAGGCCCAGAGACATCAAACACTCCTCATACAATGGGATCCACCTGAATTCTTCTAAACTCCAGTGCGTAAAGGCCCAGAGACATCAAACACAGCTCATACAATGAGATGCCCCTACATTCTTCTAAACTCCAGTGAGTACAGGCCCAGAGACATCAAACACTCCTCATACAATGAGATTCCCCCCCTTATTCTTCTAAACTCCAGTGAGTACAGGCCCAGAAACATCAAACACTCCTCACACAATGAGTTCCCCTCATTCTTCTAAACTCCAGTGAGTACAGGCCCAGAGACATCAAACACTCCTCATACAATGAGATGCCGCCACATTCTTCTAAACTCCAGTGAGTACAGGCCCAGAAACATCAAACACTCCTCACACAATGAGATCCCCCCTCATTCTTCTAAACTCCAGTGAGTACAGGCCCAGAGACATCAAACACTCCTCAAACACTGAGATCCACCCTCATTCTTATAAACTCCAGAGGGTACAGGCCCAAAGATGTCAAACAGTCTTCATACAATGAGATCCCCCTCACTCTTCTAAACTCAAGTCAGTACAGGCCCAGAGACAACAAACACTCCTCATACAATGACATCCCCCCTCATTCTTCTAAACTCCAGTGCCTACTGGCCCAGGGACATCAAACACTACTCATACAATGAGATACCCCCAATTCTTCAAAACACCACAGAGTACAGGCCCAGATACGTCAAACACTCCTCATACAATGGGATCCACCCCAATTCTTCTAAACTCCAGTGAGTAAAGGCGCAGAGACATCAAACACTCCTGATGCAGTGCAATCCCCCCTCATTCTTCTAAACTCCAGTGAGTACAGGCCCAGAGACATCAAACACTCCTTATACAATGAGATCCCCCTCATTCTTCTAAACTCCAGTGAGTACAGGCCTAGAGAAATCAAACACTCCTCATACAATGAGATCCCCCTCATTCTTCTAAACTCCAGTGAGTACAGGCCCAGAGACATCAAACACTCCTCACACAATGAGATCCCCCTCATTCTTCTAAACTCCAGTGAGTACAGGCGCAGAGACATCAAATACTCCTCATAAATTGAGATCCACCCTCAATCTTCTAAACTCCAGTGAGTAAAGGCCCAGAGACATCAAACACACCTCATACAGTAAGATCCCCCCTCATTCTTCTAAACTCCCGTGAGTACAGGCCCAGAGACATCAAACACTCCTCATACAATGAGATCCGCCCTCAATCTTCTAAACTCCAGTGAGTACAGGCCCAGAGTCATCAAACACTCCTCATACAATGAGATGCCCCCTCATTCTTCTAAACTCCAGTGAGTACAGGGCCAGAGACATCAAACACTCATTATACAATGAGATCCCCCCTCATTCTTCTAAACTCCAGTGAGTACAGGCCCAGAGAAGTCAAACACTCCTCATACAATGAGATCCCCCTCATTCTTCTAAACTCCAGTGAGTACAGGCTCAGAGACATCAAGTACTCCTCATACAATGAGATCCGCCCTCAATGTTCTATACTCCAGTGAGTTCAGGCCCAGAGACATCAAACACTCCTCATACAATGAGATGCCCCCTCATTCTTCTAAACTCCAGTGAGTACAGGCTCAAAGACATCAAACACTCCTCATACAACGAGATTCCCCGTCATTCTTCTAAACTCCAGTGAGTACAGGCCCAGAGACATCAAAAACTCCTTATACAATGAGATCCCCCTCATTCTTCTAAACTCCAGAGAGTACAGGCCCAGAGACATCAAACACTCCTCATACAATGAGATCCCCCTCATTCTTCTAAACTCCAGTGCCTACTGGCCCAGGGACATCAAACACTACTCATACAATGAGATACCCCCAATTCTTCAAAACTCCACAGAGTACAGGCCCAGAGACGTCAAACACTCCTCATTCAATGGGATCCAACCCAATTCTTCTAAACTCCAGTGCGTAAAGGCCCAGAGACATCAAACACTCCTCATACAATGGGATCCACCTGAATTCTTCTAAACTCCAGTGCGTAAAGGCCCAGAGACATCAAACACTCCTCACACAATGAGATCCGCCCTCATTCTTCTAAACTCCAGTGAGTACAGGCCCAGAGACATCAAACACACCTCATACAATGAGATGCCCCTACATTCTTCTAAACTCCAGTGAGTACAGGCCCAGAGACATCAAACACTCCTCATACAATGAGATTCCCCCCCTCATACTTCTAAACTCCAGTGAGTACAGGCCCAGAAACATCAAACACTCCTCACACAATGAGTTCCCCTCATTCTTCTAAACTCCAGTGAGTACAGGCCCAGAGACATCAAACACTCCTCATACAATGAGATGCCGCCACATTCTTCTAAACTCCAGTGAGTACAGGCCCAGAAACATCAAACACTCCTCACACAATGAGATCCCCCCTCATTCTTCTAAACTCCAGTGAGTACAGGCCCAGAGACATCAAACACTCCTCAAACACTGAGATCCACCCTCATTCTTCTAAACTCCAGAGGGTACAGGCCCACAGATGTCAAACAGTCTTCATACAATGAGATCCCCCTCACTCTTCTAAACTCAAGTCAGTACAGGCCCAGAGACAACAAACACTACTCATACAATGAGATACCCCCAATTCTTCAAAACACCATAGAGTACAGGCCCAGAGACGTCAAACACTCCTCATACAATGGGATCCACCCCAATTCTTCTAAACTCCAGTGAGTAAAGGCGCAGAGACATCAAACACTCCTGATGCAGTGCAATCCCCCCTCATTCTTCTAAACTCCAGTGAGTACAGGCCCAGAGACATCAAACACTCCTTATACAATGAGATCCCCCTCATTCTTCTAAACTCCAGTGAGTACAGGCCTAGAGAAATCAAACACTCCTCATACAATGAGATCCCCCTCAATCTTCTAAACTCCAGTGAGTACAGGCCCAGAGACATCAAACACTGCTCATACAATGAGATCCACCCTCATTCTTCTCAACTCCAGAGGGTACAGGCCCAAATATGTCAAACAGTCCTCAGACAATGAGATCCCCCTCACTCTTCTAAACTCAAGTCAGTACAGGCCCAGAGCCAACAAACACTCCTCATACAATGAGATCCCCCCTCATTCTTCAAAACTCCACAGAGTACAGGCCCAGAGACGTCAAACACTCCTCATACAGTAAGATTCCCCCCTCATTCTTCTAAACTCCAGTGAGTAAAGGCCCAGAGACATCAAACACTCCTCATACAGTTAGATCCCCCCTTACTCTTCTAAACTCCAGTGAGTACAGGCCCAGAGACATCAAACACTCCTGATACAATGAGATCCCCCTCATTCTTCTAAACTCCAGTGAGTACAGGCCCAGAGAAATCAAACACTCCTCATACAATGAGAACCCACCCATTCTTCTAAACTCCAGTGAGTACAGGCTCAAAGACATCAAACACTCCTCATACAACGAGATTCCCCGTCATTCTTCTAAACTCCAGTGAGTACAGGCCCAGAGACATCAAACACTCCTCATACAATGAGATCCCTCTCATTCTTCTAAACTCCAGAGAGTACAGGCCCAGAGACATCAAACACTCCTCATACAATGAGATCCCCCCTCATTCTTCTAAACTCCAGTGAGCACAGGCCCAGAGACATCAAACACTCCTCATACAAAGAGTTCCCCCCTCATTCTTCCACACTCCTGTGAGAACAGGCCCAGAGACATCAAACACTCCTCATACAATGAGATCCCCCCTCATTCTTGCACACTCCAGTGAGAACAGGCCCAGAGACATCAAACACTCCTCATACAATGAGATGCCCCCTCATTCTTCTAAACTCCAGTGAGTACAGGCCCAGAGAATTCAAACACTCCTCATACAATGAGATCCCCCTCATTCTTGTAAACTCCAGTGCCTACTGGCCCAGGGACATCAAACACTACTCATACAATGAGATCCCCCATTTTCTATTAAACTGCGGTCAGTACAGGCCCAGAGACATCAAACACTCCTCAAACACTGAGATCCACCCTCATTCTTCTAAACTCCAGAGGGTACAGGCCCAAATATGTCAAACAGTCCTCATACAATGAGATCCCCCTCACTCTTCTAAACTCAAGTCAGTACAGGCCCAGAGACGTCAAACACTCCTCATACAATGAGATCCCCCCTCATTCTTCAAAACTCCACAGAGTACAGGCCCAGAGACGTCAAACACTCCTCATAGAATGGGATCCACCCCAATTCTTCTAAACTCCAGTGAGTACAGGCCCAGAGACATCAAACACTCCTCATACAGTAAGATACCCCCTCATTCTTCTAAACTCCAGTGAGTACAGGCCCAGAGACATCAAACACTCCTTATACAATGAGATCCCCTCATTCTTCAAAACTCCAGTGAGTACAGGCCCAGAGAAATCAAACACTCCTCATACAATGAGATCCCCCCTCATTCTTCTAAACTCCAGTGAGTACAGGCCCAGAGACATCAAACACTCCTTATACAATGAGATCCCCTCTCATTCTTCTAAACTCCAGTGAGTACAGGCCCAGAGAAGTCAAACACTCCTCATACAATGAGATCCCCCTCATTCTTCTAAACTCCAGTGAGTACAGGCCCAGAGACATCAAGTACTCCTGATACAATGAGATCCGCCCTCAATCTTCTAAACTCCAGTGAGTACAGGCCAAGAGACATCAAACACTCCTCATACAATGAGATGCCCCCTCATTCTTCTAAACTCCAGTGAGTACAGGCTCAAAGACATCAAACACTCCTCATACAACGAGATTCCCCGTCATTCTTCAAAACTCCAGTGAGTACAGGCCCAGAGACATCAAAAACTCCTCATACAATGAGATCCCCCTCATTCTTCTAAACTCCAGAGAGTACAGGCCCAGAGACATCAAACACTGCACATACAATGAGATCCCCCCTCATTCTTCTAAACTCCAGTGAGCACAGGCCCAGAGACATCAAACACTCATCATACAATGATATCCCCCCTCATTCTTCCACACTCCAGTGAGAACAGGCCCAGAGACATCAAACACTCCTCATACAATGAGATGCCCCCTCATTCTTCTAAACTCCAGTGAGTACAGGCCCAGAGAAATCAAACACTCCTCATACAATGAGATCCCCCTCATTCTTGTAAACTCCAGTGAGTACAGGCTCAGAGACATCAAACACTCCTCATACAATGAGATCCCCCTCATTCTTCTAAACTCCAGAGAGTACAGGCCCAGAGACATCAAACACTCCTCATACAATGAGATCCCCCCTCATTCTTCAAAACTCCAGTGAGCACAGGCCCAGAGACATCAAACACTCCTCATACAATGAGATCCCCCCTCATTCTTCCACACTACAGTGAAAACAGGCCCAGTGACATCAAACACTCCTCATACAATGAGATGCCCCCTCATTCTTCTAAACTCCAGTGAGTACAGGCCCAGAGACATCAAACACTCCTCATACAATGAGATCCCCTCATTCTTCTAAGCTCCAGTGAGTACAGGCCCAGAGACATCAAACACTCCTCATACAATGAGATCCCCCATTTTCTATTAAACTGCGGTCAGTACAGGCCCAGAGACATCAAACACTCCTCAAACACTGAGATCCACCCTCATTCTTCTAAACTCCAGAGGGTACAGGCCCAAATATGTCAAACAGTCCTCATACATGAGATCCCCCTCACTCTTCTAAACTCAAGTCAGTACAGGCCCAGAGACGTCAAACACTCCTCATACAATGAGATCCCCCCTCATTCTTCAAAACTCCACAGAGTACAGGCCCAGAGACGTCAAACACTCCTCATACAATGGGATCCACCCCAATTCTTCTAAACTCCAGTGAGTACAGGCCCAGAGACATCAAACACTCCTCATACAGTAAGATCCCCCCTCATTCTTCTAAACTCCAGTGACTACAGGCCCAGAGACATCAAACACTCCTTATTCAATGAGATCCCCTCATTCTTCAAAACTCCAGTGAGTACAGGCCCAGAGAAGTCAAACACTCCTCATACAATGAGATCCCCCTCATTCTTCTAAACTCCAGGGAGTACAGGCCCAGAGACATCAAGTACTCCTCATACAATGAGATCCGCCCTCAATCTTCTAAACTCCAGTGAGTACAGGCCCAGAGACATCAAACACTCCTCATACAATGAGATGCCCCCTCATTCTTCTAAACTCCAGTGAGTACAGGCTCAAAGGCATCAAACACTCCTCATACAACGAGATTCCCCGTCATTCTTCTAAGCTCCAGTGAGTACAGGCCCAGAGACATCAAAAACTCCTCATACAATGAGATCCCCCTCATTCTTCTAAACTCCAGAGAGTACAGGCCCAGAGACATCAAACACTGCACATACAATGAGATCCCCCCTCATTCTTCTAAACTCCAGTGAGCACAGGCCCAGAGACATCAAACACTCCTCATACAATGAGATCCACCTCATTCTTGTAAACTCCAGTGAGTACAGTCCCAGAGACATCAAACACTCCTCATACAATGAGATCCCCCCCACCATTCTTCTAAACTCCAGTGAGTACTGGCCCAGAGACATCAAACACTCCTCATACAATGAGATCCCCCTTTTTGTATTAAACTGCGGTCAGTACAGGCCCAGAGACATCAAACACTCCTCAAACACTGAGATCCACCCTCATTCTTCTAAACTCCAGAGGGTACAGGCCCAAATATGTCAAACAGTCCTCATACAATGAGATCCCCCTCACTCTTCTAAACTCAAGTCAGTACAGGCCCAGAGACGTCAAACACTCCTCATACAGTGAGATCCCCCCTCAGTCTTCTAAACTCCAGTGAGTACAGGCCCAGAGACATCAAACACTCCTTATACAATGAGATCCCCCTCATTCTTGTAAACTCCAGTGCCTACTGGCACAGAGACATCAAACACTACTCATACAATGAGATACACCCCATTCTTCAAAACTCCACAGAGTACAGGCCCAGAGACGTCAAACACTCCTCATACAATGGGATCCACCCCAATTCTTCTAAACTCCAGTGAGTACAGGCCCAGAGACATCAAACACTCCTCATACAATGAGATCCCCCTCATTCTTCTAAACTCCCGTGAGTACAGGCCCAGAGACATCAAACACTCCTCATACAATGAGATCCCCCTCATTCTTCTAAACTCCCGTGAGTACAGGCTCAAAGACATCAAACACTCCTCATACAACGAGATTCCCCGTCATTCTTCTAAACTCCAGTGAGTACAGGCCCAAAGACATCACACACTCCTCATGCAATGAGATTCCCCCCCTCATTCTTCTAAACTCCAGAGAGTACAGGCCCAGAGACATCAAACTCTCCTCATACGGTAAGATCCCCCCTCATTCTTCTAAACTCCAGTGAGTAAAGGCCCAGAGACATCAAACACTCCTCATACAATAAGATCCCCCCTCATTCTTCTAAACTCCAGTGAGTACAGGCCCAGAGACATCAAACACTCCTTATACAATGAGATCCCCTCATTCTTCAAAACTCCAGTGAGTACAGGCCCAGAGAAATCAAACACTCCTCATACAATGAGATCCCCCCTCATTCTTCTAAACTCCAGTGAGTACAGGCCCAGAGACATCAAACACTCCTTATACAATGAGATCCCCCCTCATTCTTCTAAACTCCAGTGAGTACAGGCCCAGAGAAGTCAAACACTCCTCATACAATGAGATCCCCCTCATTCTTCTAAACTCCAGTGAGTACAGGCCCAGAGACATCAAGTACTCCTCATACAATGAGATCCGCCCTCAATCTTCTAAACTCCAGTGAGTACAGGCCCAGAGACATCAAACACTCCTCATACAATGAGATGCACCCACATTCTTCTAAACGCCAGTGAGTACAGGCTCAAAGACATCAAACACTCCTCATACAAAGAGATTCCCCGTCATTCTTCTAAACTCCAGTGAGTACAGGCCCAGAGACATCAAAAACTCCTCATACAATGAGATCCCCCTCATTCTTCTAAACTCCAGAGAGTACAGGCCCAGAGACATCAAACACTCCACATACAATGAGATCCCCCCTCATTCTTCTAAACTCCAGTGAGCACAGGCCCAGAGACATCAAACACTCATCATACAATGAGATCCCCCCTCATTCTTCCACACTCCAGTGAGAACAGGCCCAGAGACATCAAACACTCCTCATACAATGAGATGCCCCCTCATTCTTCTAAACTCCAGTGAGTACAGGCCCAGAGAAATCAAACACTCCTCATACAATGAGATGCCCCCTCATTCTTCTAAACGCCAGTGAGTACAGGCTCAAAGACATCAAACACTCCTCATACAAAGAGATTCCCCGTCATTCTTCTAAACTCCAGTGAGTACAGGCCCAGAGACATCAAAAACTCCTCATACAATGAGATCCCCCTCATTCTTCTAAACTCCAGAGAGTACAGGCCCAGAGACATCAAACACTCCACATACAATGAGATCCCCCCTCATTCTTCTAAACTCCAGTGAGCACAGGCCCAGAGACATCAAACACTCATCATACAATGAGATCCCCCCTCATTCTTCCACACTCCAGTGAGAACAGGCCCAGAGACATCAAACACTCCTCATACAATGAGATGCCCCCTCATTCTTCTAAACTCCAGTGAGTACAGGCCCAGAGAAATCAAACACTCCTCATACAATGAGATCCCCCTCATTCTTGTAAACTCCAGTGAGCACAGGCCCAGAGACATCAAACACTCCTCATACAATGAGATCCCCCCCCCGCTCATTCTTCTAAACTCCAGTGAGTACAGGCCCAGAAACATCAAACACTCCTCACACAATGAGTTCCCCTCATTCTTCTAAGCTCCAGTGAGTACAGGCCCAGAGACATCAAACACTCCTCATACAATGAGATCCCCCTTTTTGTATTAAACTGCGGTCAGTACAGGCCCAGAGACATCAAACACTCCTCACACACTGAGATCCACCCTCATTCTTCTAAACTCCAGAGGGTACAGGCCCAAATATGTCAAACAGTCCTCATACAATGAGATCCCCCTCACTCTTCTAAACTCAAGTCAGTACAGGCCCAGAGACAACAAACACTCCTCATACAATGAGATCCCCCCTCATTCTTCAAAACTCCACAGAGTACCGGCCCAGAGACGTCAAACACTCCTCATACGATGGGATCCACCCCAATTCTTCTAAACTCCAGTGAGTAAAGGCCCAGAGACATCAAACACTCCTCATACAGTGAGATCCCCCCTCATTCTTCTAAACTCCAGAGCCTACTGGCCCAGAGACATCAAACACTACTCATACAATGAGATACCCCCCATTCTTCAAAACTCCACAGAGTACAGGCCCAGAGACGTCAAACACTCCTCATACAATGGGATCCACCCCAATTCTTCTAAACTCCAGTGAGTAAAGGCCCAGAGACATCAAACACTCCTCATACAGTAAGATCCCCCCTCATTCTTCTAAACTCCAGTGAGTACAGGCCCAGAGACATCAAACACTCCTTATACAATGAGATCCCCTCATTCTTCAAAACTCCAGTGAGTACAGGCCCAGAGAAATCAAACACTCCTCATACAATGAGATCCCCCTCATTCTTCTAAACTCCCGTGAGTACAGGCCCAGAGACATCAAATACTCCTCATACAATGAGATCCGCCCTCAATCTTCTAAACTCCAGTGAGTACAGGCCCAGAGTCATCAAACACTCCTCATACAATGAGATCCCCCTTTTTCTATTAAACTGCGGTCAGTACAGGCCCAGAGACATCAAACACTCCTCATACAATGAGGTCCCTCCCTCATTCTGCTAATCTCCAGTGAATAACGCCCAGAGACTTCAAACACTCCTCACACAATGAGATCCCCGTCATTCTTCTAAACTCCAGTGAGTACAGGCCCAGATACATGAAACACTCCAAATACAATGAGATTCCCCCCTCATTCTTCTAAACTCCAGAGAGTACAGGCCCAGAGACATCAAACTCTCCTCATACAATGAGATCTCTCCCTCATTCTGCTAAACTCCAGTGAGTGCAGGCCCAGAGACATCAAACACTCCTCATACAATGAGATCCCCCACATTCTTCTAAACTCCAGTGAGCTCTGGCCCAGAGACATCAAACACTCCTCATACAATGAGATTCCCCCCCTCATTCTTCTAAACTCCAGTGAGTACAGGCCCAGAGACATCAAACACTCCTTATACAATGAGATCCCCCCTCATTCTTCTAAACTCCAGTGAGTACAGGCCCAGAGAAGTCAAACACTCCTCATACAGTCAGATCCCCCTTATTCTTCTAAACTCCAGTGAGTACAGGCCCAGAGACATCAAGTACTCCTCATACAATGAGATCCGCCCTCAATCTTCTAAACTCCAGTGAGTACAGGCCCAGAGACATCAAACACTCCTCATACAATGAGATGCCCCCTCATTCTTCTAAACTCCAGTGAGTACAGGCTCAAAGACATCAAACACTCCTCATACAACGAGATTCCCCATCATTCTTCTAAACTCCAGTGAGTACAGGCCCAGAGACATCAAAAACTCCTCATACAATGAGATCCCCCTCATTCTTCTAAACTCCAGAGAGTACAGGCCCAGAGACATCAAACACTCCACATACAATGAGATCCCCCCTCATTCTTCTAAACTCCAGTGAGCACAGGCCCAGAGACATCAAACACTCCTCATACAATGAGATCCACCCCCCCTCATTCTTCCACACTCCAGTGAGAACAGGCCCAGAGACATCAAACACTCCTCATACAATGAGATGCCCCCTCATTCTTCTAAACTCCAGTGAGTACAGGCCCAGAGAAATCAAACACTCCTCATACAATGAGATCCCCCTCATTCTTGTAAACTCCAGTGAGTACAGGCCCAGAGACATCAAACACTCCTCATACAATGAGATCCCCCCCCCCTCATTCTTCTAAACTCCAGTGAGTACAGGCCCAGAAACATCAAACACTCCTCACACAATGAGTTCCCCTCATTCTTCTAAGCTCCAGTGAGTACAGGCCCAGAGACATCAAACACTCCTCATACAATTAGATCCCCCTTTTTCTATTAAACTGCGGTCAGTACAGGCCCAGAGACATCAAACACTCCACAAACACTGAGATCCACCCTCATTCTTCTAAACTCCAGAGGGTACAGGCCCAAATATGTCAAACAGTCCTCATACAATGAGATCCCCCTCACTCTTCTAAACTCAAGTCAGTACAGGTCCAGAGACAACAAACACTCCTCATACAATGAGATCCCCCCTCATTCTTCAAAACTCCACAGAGTACAGGCCCAGAGACGTCAAACACTCCTCATACGATGGGATCCACCCCAATTCTTCTAAACTCCAGTGAGTAAAGGCCCAGAGACATCAAACACTCCTCATACAGTGAGATCCCCCCTCATTCTTCTAAACTCCAGTGCCTACTGGCCCAGAGACATCAAACACTACTCATACAATGAGATACCCCCCATTCTTCAAAACTCCACAGAGTACAGGCCCAGAGACGTCAAACACTCCTCATACAATGGGATCCACCCCAATTCTTCTAAACTCCAGTGAGTACAGGCCCAGAGACATCAAACACTCCTCATACAGTAAGATCCCCCCTCATTCTTCTAAACTCCAGTGAGTACAGGCCCAGAGACATCAAACACTCCTTATACAATGAGATCCCCTCATTCTTCAAAACTCCAGTGAGTACAGGCCCAGAGAAATCAAACACTCCTCATACAATGAGATCCCCCTCATTCTTCTAAACTCCCGTGAGTACAGGCCCAGAGACATCAAATACTCCTCATACAATGAGATCCGCCCTCAATCTTCTAAACTCCAGTGAGTACAGGCCCAGAGTCATCAAACCTCATACAATGAGATGCCCCCACATTCTTCTAAACTCCAGTGAGTACAGGCTCAAAGACATCAAATACTCCTCATACAACGAGATTCCCCGTCATTCTTCTAAACTCCAGTGAGTACAGGCCCAAAGACATCAAACACTCCTCATACAATGAGATCCCCCTTTTTCTATTAAACTGCGGTCAGTACAGGCCCAGAGACATCAAACACTCCTCATACAATGAGGTCCCTCCCTCATTCTGCTAATCTCCAGTGAATAACGCTCAGAGACTTCAAACACTCCTAACACAATGAGATCCCCGTCATTCTTCTAAACTCCAGTGAGTACAGGCCCAGAGACATCAAACACTCCAAATACAATGAGATTCTCCCCTCATTATTCTAAACTCCAGAGAGTACAGGCCCAGAGACATCAAACTCTCCTCATACAATGAGATCCCTCCATCATTCTGCTAAACTCCAGTGAGTGCAGGCCCAGAGACATCAAACACTCCTCATAAAATGAGATCCCCCACATTCTTCTAAACTCCAGTGAGCACTGGCCCAGAGACATCAAACACTCCTCATACAATGAGATTCCCCCCCTCATTTTTCTAAACTCCAGTGAGTACAGGCCCAGTGACATCAAACACTCCTCATACAATGAGATTCCCCCTCATTCTTCAAAACTCCAGTGAGTACAGGCCCAGGGACATCAAACACTCCTCACACAATGAGATCCCACTCATTCTTCTAAACTCCAGAGAGTACAGGCCCAGAGACATCAAACTCTCCTCATACAATGAGATCCCTCCCTCATTCTGCTAAACTCCAGTGAGTACAGGCCCAGAGACATCAAACACTCCTCATACAATGAGATCCACCCTCATTCTTCTAAACTCCAGAGGGTACAGGCCCAAATATGTCAAACAGTCCTCATACAATGAGATCCCCCTCACTCTTCTAAACTCAAGTCAGTACAGGCCCAGAGACAACAAACACTCCTCATACAATGAGATCCCCCCTCATTCTTCAAAACTCCACAGAGTACAGGCCCAGAGACGTCAAACACTCCTGATACAATGGGATCCACCCCAATTCTTCTAAACTCCAGTGAGTAAAGGCCCAGAGACATCAAACACTCCTCATACAGTGAGATCCCCCCTCATTCTTCTAAACTCCAGTGCCTACAGGCCCAGAGACTTCAAACACTACTCATACAATGAGATACGCCCCATTCTTCAAAACTCCACAGAGTACAGGCCCAGAGACGTCAAACACTCCTCATACAATGGGATCCACCCCAATTCTTCTAAACTCCAGTGAGTAAAGGCCCAGAGACATCAAACACTCCTCATACAGTAAGATCCCCCCTCATTCTTCTAAACTCCAGTGAGTACAGGCCCAGAGACATCAAACACTCCTTATACAATGAGATCCCCTCATTCTTCAAAACTCCAGTGAGTACAGGCCCAGAGAAATGAAACACTCCTCATACAATGAGATCCCCCTCATTCTTTTAAACTCCCGTGAGTACAGGCCCAGAGACATCAAATACTCCTCATACAATGAGATCCGCCCTCAATCTTCTAAACTCCAGTGAATACAGGCCCAGAGTCATCAAACAATCCTCATACAATGAGATCCCCCTTTTTCTATTAAACTGCGGTCAGTACAGGCCCAGAGACATCAAACACTCCTCATACAATGAGGTCCCTCCCTCATTCTGCTAATCTCCAGTGAATAACGCCCAGAGACTTCAAACACTCCTCACACAATGAGATCCCCATCATTCTTCTAAACTCCAGTGAGTACAGGCCCAGAGACATCAAACACTCCAAATACAATGAGATTCCCCCCTCATTATTCTAAACTCCAGAGAGTACAGGCCCAGAGACATCAAACTCTCCTCATACAATGAGATCACTACCTCATTCTGCTAAACTCCAGTGAGTGCAGGCCCAGAGACATCAAACACTCCTCATACAATGAGATCCCCCACATTCTTCTAAACCCCAGTGAGCACTGGCCCAGATACATCAAACACTCCTCATACAATGAGATTCCCCCCCTCATTCTTCTAAACTCCAGAGAGTACAGGCCCAGAGACATCAAACTCTCCTCATACGGTAAGATCCCCCCTCATTCTTCTAAACTCCAGTGAGTAAAGGCCCAGAGACATCAAACACTCCTCATACAGTAAGATCCCCCCTCATTCTTCTAAACTCCAGTGAGTACAGGCCCAGAGACATCAAACACTCCTTATACAATGAGATCCCCCCTCATTCTTCTAAACTCCAGTGAGTACAGGCCCAGAGACATCAAGTACTCCTCATACAATGATATCCGCCCTCAATCTTCTAAACTCCAGTGAGTACAGGCCCAGAGACATCAAACACTCCTCATACAATGAGATGCCCCCTCATTCTTCTAAACTCCAGTGAGTACAGGCTCAAAGACATCAAACACTCCTCATACAACGAGATTCCCCGTCATTCTTCTAAACTCCAGTGAGTACAGGCCCAGAGACATCAAAAAACTCCTCATACAATGAGATGACCCCTCATTCTTCTAAACTCCAGTGAGTACAGGCTCAAAGACATCAAACACTCCTCATACAACGAGATTCCCCGTCATTCTTCTAAACTCCAGTGAGTACAGGCCCAGAGACATCAAAAACTCCTCATACAATGAGATCCCCCTCACTCTTCTAAACTCAAGTCAGTACAGGCCCAGAGACAACAAACACTCCTCATACAATGAGATCCCCCCTCATTCTTCAAAACTCCACAGAGTACAGGCCCAGAGACGTCAAACACTCCTCATACAATGGGATCCACCCCAATTCTTCTAAACTCCAGTGAGTAAAGGCCCAGAGACATCAAACACTCCTCATACAGTGAGATCCCCCCTCATTCTTCTAAACTCCAGTGCCTACTGGCCCAGAGACATCAAACACTACTCATACAATGAGATACCCCCCATTCTTCAAAACTCCACAGAGTACAGGCCTAGAGACGTCAAACACTCCTCATACAATGGGATCCACCCCAATTCTTCTAAACTCCAGTGAGTAAAGGCCCAGAGACATCAAACACTCCTCATACAGTAAGATCCCCCGTCATTCTTCTAAACTCCAGTGAGTACAGGCCCAGAGACATCAAACACTCCTTATACAATGAGATCCCCTCATTCTTCAAAACTCCAGTGAGTACAGGCCCAGAGTCATCAAACACTCCTCAAACAATGAGATGCCCCCACATTCTTCTAAACTCCAGTGAGTACAGGCTCAAAGACATCAAACACTCCTCATACAGTAAGATCCCCCCTCATTCTTCTAAACTCCAGTGAGTACAGGCCCAGAGACATCAAACACTCCTTATACAATGAGATCCCCTCATTCTTCAAAACTCCAGTGAGTACAGGCCCAGAGACATCAAACACTCCTTATACAATGAGATCCCCTCATTCTTCAAAACTCCAGTGAGTACAGGCCCAGAGAAATCAAACACTCCTCATACAATGAGATCCCCCTCATTCTTCTAAACTCCCGTGAGTACAGGCGCAGAGACATCAAATACTCCTCATACAATGAGATCCGCCCTCAATCTTCTAAACTCCAGTGAGTACAGGCCCAGAGTCATCAAACACTCCTCATACAATGAGATCCCCCTTTTTCTATTAAACTGCGGTCAGTACAGGCCCAGACACATCAAACACTCCTCATACAATGAGGTCCCTCCCTCATTCTGCTAATCTCCAGTGAATAACGCCCAGAGACTTCAAACACTCCTCACACAATGAGATCCCCTTCATTCTTCTAAACTCCAGTGAGTACAGGCCCAGAGACATCAAACACTCCAAATACAATGAGATTCTCCCCTCATTATTCTAAACTCCAGAGAGTACAGGCCCAGAGACATCAAACTCTCCTCATACAATGAGATCCCTCCCTCATTCTGCTAAACTCCAGTGAGTGCAGGCCCAGAGACATCAAACACTCCTCATAAAATGAGATCCCCCACATTCTTCTAAACTCCAGTGAGCACTGGCCCAGAGACATCAAACACTCCTCATACAATGAGATTCCCCCCTCATTCTTCTAAATTCCAGTGAGTACAGGCCCAGTGACATCAAACACTCCTCATACAATGAGATTCCCCCTCATTCTTCTAAACTCCAGTGAGTACAGGCCCAGAGACATCAAATACTCCTCATACAATGAGATCCGCCCTCAATCTTCTAAACTCCAGTGAGTACAGGCCCAGAGTCATCAAACACTCCTCATACAATGAGATCCCCCTTTTTCTATTAAACTGCGGTCAGTACAGGCCCAGAGACATCAAACACTCCTCATACAATGAGGTCCCTCCCTCATTCTGCTAATCTCCAGTGAATAACGCCCAGAGACTTCAAACACTCCTCACACAATGAGATCCCCGTCATTCTTCTAAACTCCAGTGAGTACAGGCCCAGAGACATCAAACACTCCAAATACAATGAGATTCCCCCCTCATTCTTCTAAACTCCAGAGAGTACAGGCCCAGAGACATCAAACTCTCCTCATACAATGAGATCCCTACCTCATTCTGCTAAACTCCAGTGAGTGCAGGCCCAGAGACATCAAACACTCCTCATACAATGAGATCCCCCACATTCTTCTAAACTCCAGTGAGCACTGGCCCAGAGACATCAAACACTCCTCATACAATGAGATTCCCCCCCTCATTCTTCTAAACTCCAGTGAGTACAGGCCCAGAGACATCAAACACTCCTCATGCAATGAGATTCCCCCCCTCATTCTTCTAAACTCCAGAGAGTAAAGGCCCAGAGACATCAAACACTCCTCATACAGTAAGATCCACCCTCATTCTTCTAAACTCCAGTGAGTACAGGCCCAGAGACATCAAACACTCCTTATACAATGAGATCCCCTCTCATTCTTCTAAACTCCAGTGAGTACAGGCCCAGAGAAGTCAAACACTCCTCATACAATCAGATCCCCCTCATTCTTCTAAACTCCAGTGAGTACAGGCCCAGAGACATCAAGTACTCCTCATACAATGAGATTCGCCCTCAATCTTCTAAACTCCAGTGAGTACAGGCCCAGAGACATCAAACACTCCTCATACAATGAGATGCCCCCTCATTCTTCTAAACTCCAGTGAGTACAGGCTCAAAGACATCAAACACTCCTCATACAACGAGTTTCCCCGTCATTCTTCTAAACTCCAGTGAGTACAGGCCCAGAGACATCAAAAACTCCTCATACAATGCGATCCCCCTCATTCTTCTAAACTCCAGAGAGTACAGGCCCAGAGACATCAAACACTCCACATACAATGAGATCCCCCCTCATTCTTCTAAACTCCAGTGAGCACAGGCCCAGAGACATCAAACACTCCTCATACAATGAGATCCCCCCCCCCTCATTCTTCTAAACTCCAGTGAGTACAGGCCCAGAAACATCAAACACTCCTCACACAATGAGTTCCCCTCATTCTTCTAAGCTCCAGTGAGTACAGGCCCAGAGACATCAAACACTCCTCATACAATGAGATCCCCCTTTTTGTATTAAACTGCGGTCAGTACAGGCCCAGAGACATCAAACACTCCTCAAACACTGAGATCCACCCTCATTCTTCTTAACTCCAAAGGGTACAGGCCCAAATATGTCAAATAGTCCTCATACAATGAGATCCCCCTCACTCTTCTAAACTCAAGTCAGTACAGGCCCAGAGACAACAAACACTCCTCATACAATGAGATCCCCCCTCATTCTTCAAAACTCCACAGAGTACAGGCCCAGAGACGTCAAACACTCCTCATACAATGGGATCCACCCCAATTCTTCTAAACTCCAGTGAGTAAAGGCCCAGAGACATCAGGCACTCCTCATACAGTGAGATCCCCCCTCATTCTTCTAAACTCCAGTGCCTACTGGCCCAGAGACATCAAACACTACTCATACAATGAGATACCCCCCATTCTTCAAAACTCCACAGAGTACAGGCCCAGAGACGTCAAACACTCCTCATACAATGGGATCCACCCCAATTCTTCTAAACTCCAGTGAGTAAAGGCCCAAAGACATCAAACACTCCTCATACAGTAAGATCCCCCGTCATTCTTCAAAACTCCAGTGAGTACAGGCCCAGAGACATCAAACACTCCTTATACAATGAGATACCCTCATTCTTCAAAACTCCAGTGAGTACAGGCCCAGAGAAATCAAACACACCTCATACAATGAGATCCCCCTCATTCTTCTAAACTCCCGTGAGTACAGGCCCAGAGACATCAAATACTCCTCATACAATGAGATCCGCCCTCAATCTTCTAAACTCCAGTGAGTACTGACCCAGAGTCATCAAACACTCCTCATACAATGAGATGCCCCCACATTCTTCTAAACTCCAGTGAGTACAGGCTCAAAGACATCAAACACTCCTCATACAACGAGATTCCCCGTCATTCTTCTAAACTCCAGTGAGTACAGGCCCAAAGACATCAAACACTCCTCATACAATGAGATCCCCCTTTTTCTATTAAACTGCGGTCAGTACAGGCCCAGAGACATCAAACACTCCTCATACAATGAGGTCCCTCCCTCATTCTGCTAATCTCCAGTGAATAACGCCCAGAGACTTCAAACACTCCTCACACAATGAGATCCCCGTCATTCTTCTAAACTCCAGTGAGTACAGGCCCAGAGACATCAAACACTCCAAATACAATGAGATTCTCCCCTCGTTATTCTAAACTCCAGAGAGTACAGGCCCAGAGACATCAAACTCTCCTCATACAATGAGATCCCTCCCTCATTCTGCTAAACTCCAGTGAGTGCAGGCCCAGAGACATCAAACACTCCTCATACAATGAGATCCCCCACATTCTTCTAAACTCCAGTGAGCACTGGCCCAGAGACATCAAACACTCCTCATACAATGAGATTCCCCCCCTCATTCTTCTAAACTCCAGTGAGTACAGGCCCAGTGACATCAAACACTCCTCATACAATGAGATTCCCCCTCATTCTTCTAAACTCCAGTGAGTACAGGCCCAGGGACATCAAACACTCCTCACACAATGAGATCCCACTCATTCTTCTAAACTCCAGAGAGTACAGGCCCAGAGACATCAAACTCTCCTCATACAATGAGATCCCACCCTCATTCTGCTAAACTCCAGTGAGTACAGGCCCAGAGACATCAAACACTCCTCATACAATGAGATCCACCCTCATTCCTCTAAACTCCAGAGGGTACAGGCCCAAAAATGTCAAACAGTCCTCATACAATGAGATCCCCCTCACTCTTCTAAACTCAAGTCAGTACAGGCCCAGAGACAACAAACACTCCTCATACAATGAGATCCCCCCTCATTCTTCAAAACTCTACAGAGTACAGGCCCAGAGACGTCAAACACTCCTCATACAATGGGATCCACCCCAATTCTTCTAAACTCCAGTGAGTAAAGGCCCAGAGACATCAAACACTCCTCATACAGTGAGATCCCCCCTCATTCTTCTAAACTCCAGTGCCTACTGGCCCAGAGACATCAAACACTACTCATACAATGAGATACCCCCCATTCTTCAAAACTCCACAGAGTACAGGCCCAGAGACGTCAAACACTCCTCATACAATGGGATCCACCCCAATTCTTCTAAACTCCAGTGAGTAAAGGCCCAGAGACATCAAACACTCCTCATACAGTAAGATCCCCCCTCATTCTTCTAAACTCCAGTGAGTACAGGCCCAGAGACATCAAACACTCCTTATACAATGAGATCCCCTCATTCTTCAAAACTCCAGTGAGTACAGGCCAAGAGAAATCAAACACTCCTCATACAATGAGATCCCCCTCATTCTTCTAAACTCCCGTGAGTACAGGCGCAGAGACATCAAATACTCCTCATACAATGAGATCCGCCCTCAATCTTCTAAACTCCAGTGAGTACAGGCCCAGAGTCATCAAACACTCCTCATACAATGAGATCCCCCTTTTTCTATTAAACTGCGGTCAGTACAGGCCCAGAGTCATCAAACACTCCTCATACAATGAGATGCCCCCACATTCTTCTAAACTCCAGTGAGTACAGGCTCAAAGACATCAAACACTCCTCATACAACGAGATTCCCCGTCATTCTTCTAAACTCCAGTGAGTACAGGCCCAAAGACATCAAACACTCCTCATACAATGAGATCCCCCTTTTTCTATTAAACTGCGGTCAGTACAGGCCCAGAGACATCAAACACTCCTCATACAATGAGGTCCCTCCCTCATTCTGCTAATCTCCAGTGAATAACGCCCAGAGACTTCAAACACTCCTCACACAATGAGATCCCCGTCATTCTTCTAAACTCCAGTGAGTACAGGCCCAGAGACATCAAACACTCCAAATACAATGAGATTCTCCCCTCATTATTCTAAACTCCAGAGAGTACACGCCCAGAGACATCAAACTCTCCTCATACAATGAGATCCCTCCCTCATTCTGCTAAACTCCAGTGAGTGCAGGCCCAGAGACATCAAACACTCCTCATACAATGAGATCCCCCACATTCTTCTAAACTCCAGTGAGCACTGGCCCAGAGACATCAAACACTCCTCATACAATGAGATTCCCCCCCTCATTCTTCTAAACTCCAGTGAGTACAGGCCCAGTGACATCAAACACTCCTCATACAATGAGATTCCCCCTCATTCTTCTAAACTCCCGTGAGTACAGGCGCAGAGACATCAAATACTCCTCATACAATGAGATCCGCCCTCAATCTTCTAAACTCCAGTGAGTACAGGCCCAGAGACATCAAACACTCCTCATACAATGAGATGCCCCCTCATTCTTCTAAACTCCAGTGAGTACAGGCTCAAAGACATCAAACACTCCTCATACAATGAGATTCCCCGTCATTCTTCTAAACTCCAGTGAGTACAGGCCCAGAGACATCAAAAACTCCTCATACAATGAGATCCCCCTCATTCTTCTAAACTCCAGAGAGTACAGGCCCAGAGACATCAAACACTCCACATACAATGAGATCCCCCCTCATTCTTCTAAACTCCAGTGAGTACAGGCTCAAAGACATCAAACACTCCTCATACAACGAGATTCCCCGTCATTCTTCTAAACTCCAGTGAGTACAGGCCCAGAGACATCAAAAACTCCTCATACAATGAGTTCCCCTCATTCTTCTAAGCTCCAGTGAGTACAGGCCCAGAGACATCAAACACTCCTCATACAATGAGATCCCCCTTTTTGTATTAAACTGCGGTCAGTACAGGCCCAGAGACATCAAAAACTCCTCATACAATGAGATCCCCCTCATTCTTCTAAACTCCAGAGAGTACAGGCCCAGAGACATCAAACACTCCACATACAATGAGATCCCCCCTCATTCTTCTAAACTCCAGTGAGTACAGGCTCAAAGACATCAAACACTCCTCATACAACGAGATTCCCCGTCATTCTTCTAAACTCCAGTGAGTACAGGCCCAGAGACATCAAAAACTCCTCATACAATGAGTTCCCCTCATTCTTCTAAGCTCCAGTGAGTACAGGCCCAGAGACATCAAACACTCCTCATACAATGAGATCCCCCTTTTTGTATTAAACTGCGGTCAGTACAGGCCCAGAGACATCAAACACTCCTCAAACACTGAGATCCACCCTCATTCTTCTAAACTCCACAGAGTACAGGCCCAAATATGTCAAACAGTCCTCATACAATGAGATCCCCCTCACTCTTCTAAACTCAAGTCAGTACAGGCCCAGAGACAACAAACACTCCTCATACAATGAGATCCCCCCTCATTCTTCAAAACTCCACAGAGTACAGGCCCAGAGACGTCAAACACTCCTCATACAATGGGATCCACCCCAATTCTTCTAAACTCCAGTGAGTAAAGGCCCAGAGACATCAAACACTCCTCATACAGTGAGATCCCCCCTCATTCTTCTAAACTCCAGTGCCTACTGGCCCAGAGACTTCAAACACTACTCATACAATGAGATACACCCCATTCTTCAAAACTCCACAGAGTACAGGCCCAGAGACGTCAAACACTCCTCATACAATGGGATCCACCACAATTCTTCTAAACTCCAGTGAGTAAAGGCCCAGAGACATCAAACACTCCTCATACAGTAAGATCCCCCCTCATTCTTCTAAACTCCAGTGAGTACAGGCCCAGAGACATCAAACACTCCTTATACAATGAGATCCCCTCATTCTTCAAAACTCCAGTGAGTACAGGCCCAGAGAAATCAAACACTCCTCATACAATGAGATCCCCCTCATTCTTCTAAACTCCCGTGAGTACAGGCCCAGAGACATCAAATACTCCTCATACAATGAGATCCGCCCTCAATCTTCTAAACTCCAGTGAGTACAGGCCCAGAGTCATCAAACACTCCTCATACAATGAGATGCCCCCACATACTTCTAAACTCCAGTGAGTACAGGCTCAAAGACATCAAACACTCCTCAGACAACGAGATTCCCCGTCATTCTTCTAAACTCCAGTGAGTACAGGCCCAAAGACATCAAACACTCCTCATACAATGAGATCCCCCTTTTTCTATTAAACTGCGGTCAGTACAGGCCCAGAGACATCAAACACTCCTCATACAATGAGGTGCCTCCCTCATTCTGCTAATCTACAGTGAATAACGCGCAGAGACTTCAAACACTCCTCACACAATGAGATCCCCGTCATTCTTCTAAACTCCAGTGAGTACAGGCCCAGAGACATCAAACACTCCAAATACAATGAGATTCTCCCCTCATTCTTCTAAACTCCAGAGAGTACAGGCCCAGAGACATCAAACTCTCCTCACACAATGAGATCCCTCCCTCATTCTGCTAAACTCCAGTGAGTGCCGCCAGAGACATCAAACACTCCTCATACAATGAGATCCCCCACATTCTTCTAAACTCCAGTGAGCACTGGCCCAGAGACATCAAACACTCCTCATACAATGAGATTCCCCCCCTCATTCTTCTAAACTCCAGTGAGTACAGGCCCAGTGACATCAAACACTCCTCATACAATGAGATTCCCCCTCATTCTTCTAAACTCCAGAGAGTACAGGCCCAGGGACATCAAACACTCCTCACACAATGAGATCCCACTCATTCTTCTAAACTCCAGAGAGTACAGGCCCAGAGACATCAAACTCTCCTCATACAATGAGATCCCTCCCTCATTCTGCTAAACTCCAGTGAGTACAGGCCCAGAGACATCAAACACTCCTCATACAATGAGATCCCCCCTCATTCTTCCACACTCCAGTGAGAACAGGCCCAGAGACTTCAAACACTCTGCATACAATGAGATCCCCCCTCTTTCTTCTAAACTCCAGTGAGTACAGGCCCAGTGACATCAAACACTCCTCATACAATGAGATTCCCCCTCATTCTTCTAAACTCCAGTGAGTACAGGCCCAGAGACATCAAACACTCCTCACACAATGATATCCCACTTATTCTTCTAAACTCCAGAGAGTACAGGCACAGAGACATCAAACACTCCTCATACAGTGAGATCCCCCCTCATCCCCCTCACTCTTCTAAACTCAAGTCAGTACAGGCCCAGAGACAACAAACACTCCTCATACAATGAGATCCCCCCTCATTCTTCAAAACTCCACAGAGTACAGGCCCAGAGAAATCAAACACTCCTCATACAGTGAGATCCCCCCTCATTCTTCTAAACTCCAGTGCCTACTGGCCCAGAGACATCAAACACTACTCATACAATGAGATACACCCCATTCTTCAAAACTCCACAGAGTACAGGCCCAGAGAAATCAAACACTCCTCATACAATGAGATCCCCCTCATTCTTCTAAACTCCCGTGAGTACAGGCCCAGAGACATCAAATACTCCTCATACAATGAGATCCGCCCTCAATCTTCTAACCTCCAGTGAGTACAGGCCCAGAGACATCAAACACTCCTCATACAATGAGATCCCCCACATTCTTCTAAACTCCAGTGAGCACTGGCCCAGAGACATCAAACACTCCTCCTACAATGAGATTCCCCCCCTCATTCTTCTAAACTCCAGTGAGTACAGGCCCAGTGACATCAAACACTCCTCATACAATGAGATTCCCCCTCATTCTTCTAAACTCCAGTGAGTACAGGCCCAGGGACATCAAACACTCCTCACACAATGAGATCCCACTCATTCTTCAAAACTCCAGAGAGTACAGGCCCAGAGACATCAAACTCTCCTCATACAATGAGATCCCTCCCTCATTCTGCTAAACTCCAGTGAGTACAGGCCCAGAGACATCAAACACTCCTCATACAATGAGATCCCCCTCATTCCTCTAAACTCCAGTGAGCAGAGGCCCAGAGACATCAAACACTCCTCATACAATGAGATCCCCCCTCATTCTTCCACACTCCAGTGAGAACAGGCCCAGAGACTTCAAACACTGCATACAATGAGATCCCCCCTCTTTCTTCTAGACTCCAGTGAGTACAGGCCCAGTGACATCAAACACTCCTCATACAATGAGATTCCCCCTCATTCTTCTAAACTCCAGTGAGTACAGGCCCAGAGACATCAAACACTCCTCACACAATGATATCCCACTTATTCTTCTAAACTCCAGAGAGTACAGGCACAGAGACATCAAACACTCCTCATACAGTGAGATCCCCCCTCATCCCCCTCACTCTTCTAAACTCAAGTCAGTACAGGCCCAGAGACAACAAACACTCCTCATACAGTGAGATCCCCCCTCATTCTTCTAAACTCCAGTGCCTACTGGCCCAGAGACATCAAACACTACTCATACAATGAGATACACCCCATTCTTCAAAACTCCACAGAGTACAGGCCCAGAGAAATCAAACACTCCTCATACAATGAGATCCCCCTCATTCTTCTAAACTCCCGTGAGTACAGGCCCAGAGACATCAAATACTCCTCATACAATGAGATCCGCCCTCAATCTTCTAACCTCCAGTGAGTACAGGCCCAGAGACATCAAACACTCCTCATACAATGAGATCCCCCACATTCTTCTAAACTCCAGTGAGCACTGGCCCAGAGACATCAAACACTCCTCCTACAATGAGATTCCCCCCCTCATTCTTCTAAACTCCAGTGAGTACAGGCCCAGTGACATCAAACACTCCTCATACAATGAGATTCCCCCTCATTCTTCTAAACTCCAGTGAGTACAGGCCCAGGGACATCAAACACTCCTCACACAATGAGATCCCACTCATTCTTCAAAACTCCAGAGAGTACAGGCCCAGAGACATCAAACTCTCCTCATACAATGAGATCCCTCCCTCATTCTGCTAAACTCCAGTGAGTACAGGCCCAGAGACATCAAACACTCCTCATACAATGAGATCCCCCTCATTCCTCTAAACTCCAGTGAGCAGAGGCCCAGAGACATCAAACACTCCTCATACAATGAGATCCCCCCTCATTCTTCCACACTCCAGTGAGAACAGGCCCAGAGACTTCAAACACTGCATACAATGAGATCCCCCCTCTTTCTTCTAAACTCCAGTGAGTACAGGCCCAGTGACATCAAACACTCCTCATACAATGAGATTCCCCCTCATTCTTCTAAACTCCAGTGAGTACAGGCCCAGAGACATCAAACACTCCTCACACAATGATATCCCACTTATTCTTCTAAACTCCAGAGAGTACAGGCACAGAGACATCAAACTCTCCTCATACAATGAGATCCCCCTCATTCTTCTAAACTCCAGTGAGCACAGGCCCAGAGACATCAAACACTCCTCATACAATGTGATCCCCCTCATTCTTCTAAACTCCAGTGAGCACAGGCCCAGAGACATCAAACACTCCTCATACAATGAGATACCCCCTCATTCTTCATCACTCCAGTGAGAACAGGCACAGAGACTTCAAACACTCTGCATACAATGAGATCCCCCCTCTTTCTTCTAAACTCCAGTGAGTACAAGCCGAGAGACATTAAACACTGCTCATACAATGAGATCCCACTCATTCCTCCATACTCCAGTGATTACAGGCCCAGAGACATCAAACACTCCTCATACAATGAGATCCCCCTCACTCTTCTAAACTCAAGTCAGTACAGGCCCAGAGACAACAAACACTCCTCATACAATGAGATCCCCCCTCATTCTTCAAAACTCCACAGAGTACAGGCCCAGAGACGTCAAACACTCCTCATACAATGGGATCCACCCCAATTCTTCTAAACTCCAGTGAGTAAAGGGCCAGAGACATCAAACACTCCTCATACAATGAGATACCCCCCATTCTTCAAAACTCCACAGAGTACAGGCCCAGAGAAATCAAACACTCCTCATACAATGAGATCCCCCTCATTCTTCTAAACTCCCGTGAGTATAGGCCCAGAGACATCAAATACTCCTCATACAATGAGATCCGCCCTCAATCTTCTAAACTCCAGTGAGTACAGGCCCAGAGTCATCAAACACTCCTCATACAATGAGATGCCCCCACATTCTTCTAAACTCCAGTTAGTACAGGCTCAAAGACATCAAACACTCCTCATACAACGAGATTCCCCGTCATTCTTCTAAACTCCAGTGAGTACAGACCCAAAGACATCAAACACTCCTCATACAATGAGATCCCCCTTTTTCTATTAAACTGCGGTCAGTACAGGCCCAGAGACATCAAACACTCCTCATACAATGAGGTCCCTCCCTCATTCTGCTAATCTCTAGTGAATAACGCCCAGAGACTTCAAACACTCCTCACACAATGAGATCCCCGTCATTCTTCTAAACTCCAGTGAGTACAGGCCCAGAGACATCAAACCCTCCAAATACAATGAGATTCTCCCCTCATTCTTCTAAACTCCAGAGAGTACAGGCCCAGAGACATCAAACTCTCCTCATACAATGAGATCCCTCCATCATTCTGCTAAACTCCAGTGAGTGCAGGCCCAGAGACTTCAAACACTCCTCATACAATGAGATCCCCCACATTCTTCTAAACTCCAGTGAGCACTGGCCCAGAGACATCAAACACTCCTCATACAATGAGATTCCCCCCCTCATTCTTCTAAACTCCAGTGAGTACAGGCCCAGTGACATCAAACACTCCTCATACAATGAGATTCCCCCTCATTCTTCTAAACTCCAGTGAGTACAGGCCCAGGGACATCAAACACTCCTCACACAATGAGATCGCACTCATTCTTCTAAACTCCGGAGAGTACAGGCCCAGGGACATCAAACACTCCTCACACAATGAGATCCCACTCATTCTTCTAAACTCCAGAGAGTACAGGCCCAGAGACATCAAACTCTCCTCATACAATGAGATCCCTCCCTCATTCTGCTAAACTCCAGTGAGTACAGGCCCAGAGACATCAAACACTCCTCATACAATGAGATCCCCCCTCATTCTTCCACACTCCAGTGAGAACAGGCCCAGAGACTTCAAACACTCTGCATACAATGAGATCCCCCCTCTTTCTTCTAAACTCCAGTGAGTACAGGCCCAGTGACATCAAACACTCCTCATACAATGAGATTCCCCCTCATTCTTCTAAACTCCAGTGAGTACAGGCCCAGAGACATCAAACACTCCTCACACAATGATATCCCACTTATTCTTCTAAACTCCAGAGAGTACAGGCACAGAGACATCAAACACTCCTCATACAGTGAGATCCCCCCTCATCCCCCTCACTCTTCTAAACTCAAGTCAGTACAGGCCCAGAGACAACAAACACTCCTCATACAATGAGATCCCCCCTCATTCTTCAAAACTCCACAGAGTACAGGCCCAGAGAAATCAAACACTCCTCATACAGTGAGATCCCCCCTCATTCTTCTAAACTCCAGTGCCTACTGGCCCAGAGACATCAAACACTACTCATACAATGAGATACACCCCATTCCTCAAAACTCCACAGAGTACAGGCCCAGAGAAATCAAACACTCCTCATACAATGAGATCCCCCTCATTCTTCTAAACTCCCGTGAGTACAGGCCCAGAGACATCAAATACTCCTCATACAATGAGATCCGCCCTCAATCTTCTAACCTCCAGTGAGTACAGGCCCAGAGTCATCAAACACTCCTCATACAATGAGATGCCCCCACGTTCTTCTAAACTCCAGTGAGTACAGGCTCAAAGACATCAAACACTCCTCATACAACGATATTCCCCGTCATTCTTCTAAACTCCAGTGAGTACAGGCCCAGAGACATCAAACTCTCCTCATACAATGAGATCCCTCCCTCATTCTGCTAAACTCCAGTGAGTGCAGGCCCAGAGACATCAAACACTCCTCATACAATGAGATCCCCCACATTCTTCTAAACTCCAGTGAGCACTGGCCCAGAGACATCAAACACTCCTCCTACAATGAGATTCCCCCCCTCATTCTTCTAAACTCCAGTGAGTACAGGCCCAGTGACATCAAACACTCCTCATACAATGAGATTCCCCCTCATTCTTCTAAACTCCAGTGAGTACAGGCCCAGGGACATCAAACACTCCTCACACAATGAGATCCCACTCATTCTTCAAAACTCCAGAGAGTACAGGCCCAGAGACATCAAACTCTCCTCATACAATGAGATCCCTCCCTCATTCTGCTAAACTCCAGTGAGTACAGGCCCAGAGACATCAAACACTCCTCATACAATGAGATCCCCCTCATTCCTCTAAACTCCAGTGAGCACAGGCCCAGAGACATCAAACACTCCTCATACAATGAGATCCCCCCTCATTCTTCCACACACCAGTGAGAACAGGCCCAGAGACTTCAAACACTGCATACAATGAGATCCCCCCTCTTTCTTCTAAACTCCAGTGAGTACAGGCCCAGTGACATCAAACACTCCTCATACAATGAGATTCCCCCTCATTCTTCTAAACTCCAGTGAGTACAGGCCCAGAGACATC
The DNA here is from genome assembly GCF_030144855.1 of Hypanus sabinus. NCBI lineage: Eukaryota > Metazoa > Chordata > Chondrichthyes > Myliobatiformes > Dasyatidae > Hypanus > Hypanus sabinus. The sequence goes on from NW_026781318.1 coordinate 114,847, forward strand.
AAACACTCCTCACACAATGATATCCCACTTATTCTTCTAAACTCCAGAGAGTACAGGCACAGAGACATCAAACTCTCCTCATACAATGAGATCCCCCTCATTCTTCTAAACTCCAGTGAGCACAGGCCCAGAGACATCAAACACTCCTCATACAATGTGATCCCCCTCATTCTTCTAAACTCCAGTGAGCACAGGCCCAGAGACATCAAACACTCCTCATACAATGAGATACCCCCTCATTCTTCATCACTCCAGTGAGAACAGGCACAGAGACTTCAAACACTCTGCATACAATGAGATCCCCCCTCTTTCTTCTAAACTCCAGTGAGTACAAGCCGAGAGACATTAAACACTGCTCATACAATGAGATCCCACTCATTCCTCCATACTCCAGTGATTACAGGCCCAGAGACATCAAACACTCCTGATACAATGAGATCCCCCTCACTCTTCTAAACTCAAGTCAGTACAGGCCCAGAGACAACAAACACTCCTCATACAATGAGATCCCCCCTCATTCTTCAAAACTCCACAGAGTACAGGCCCAGAGACGTCAAACACTCCTCATACAATGGGATCCACCCCAATTCTTCTAAACTCCAGTGAGTAAAGGCCCAGAGACATCAAACACTCCTCATACAGTGAGATCCCCCCTCATTCTTCTAAACTCCAGTGCCTACTGGCCCAAAGACATCAAACACTACTCATACAATGAGATACCCCCCATTCTTCAAAACTCCACAGAGTACAGGCCCAGAGAAATCAAACACTCCTCATACAATGAGATCCCCCTCATTCTTCTAAACTCCCGTGAGTATAGGCCCAGAGACATCAAATACTCCTCATACAATGAGATCCGCCCTCAATCTTCTAAACTCCAGTGAGTACAGGCCCAGAGTCATCAAACACTCCTCATACAATGAGATGCCCCCACATTCTTCTAAACTCCAGTTAGTACAGGCTCAAAGACATCAAACACTCCTCATACAACGAGATTCCCCGTCATTCTTCTAAACTCCAGTGAGTACAGACCCAAAGACATCAAACACTCCTCATACAATGAGATCCCCCTTTTTCTATTAAACTGCGGTCAGTACAGGCCCAGAGACATCAAACACTCCTCATACAATGAGGTCCCTCCCTCATTCTGCTAATCTCTAGTGAATAACGCCCAGAGACTTCAAACACTCCTCACACAATGAGATCCCCGTCATTCTTCTAAACTCCAGTGAGTACAGGCCCAGAGACATCAAACCCTCCAAATACAATGAGATTCTCCCCTCATTCTTCTAAACTCCAGAGAGTACAGGCCCAGAGACATCAAACTCTCCTCATACAATGAGATCCCTCCATCATTCTGCTAAACTCCAGTGAGTGCAGGCCCAGAGACTTCAAACACTCCTCATACAATGAGATCCCCCACATTCTTCTAAACTCCAGTGAGCACTGGCCCAGAGACATCAAACACTCCTCATACAATGAGATTCCCCCCCTCATTCTTCTAAACTCCAGTGAGTACAGGCCCAGTGACATCAAACACTCCTCATACAATGAGATTCCCCCTCATTCTTCTAAACTCCAGTGAGTACAGGCCCAGGGACATCAAACACTCCTCACACAATGAGATCCCACTCATTCTTCTAAACTCCAGAGAGTACAGGCCCAGAGACATCAAACTCTCCTCATACAATGAGATCCCTCCCACATTCTGCTAAACTCCAGTGAGTACAGGCCCAGAGACATCAAACACTCCTCATACAATGAGATCCCCCTCATTCTTCTAAACTCCAGTCAGCACAGGCCCAGAGACATCAAGCACTCCTCATAAAATGAGATCCCCCCTCATTCTTCCACACTCCAGTGAGAACAGGCCCAGAGACTTCAAACACTCTGCATACAATGAGATCCCCCCTCTTTCTTCTAAACTCCAGTGAGTACAGGCCCAGTGACATCAAACACTCCTCATACAATGAGATTCCCCCTCATTCTTCTAAACTCCAGTGAGTACAGGCCCAGAGACATCAAACACTCCTCACACAATGATATCCCACTTATTCTTCTAAACTCCAGAGAGTACAGGCACAGAGACATCAAACTCTCCTCATACAATGAGATCCCCCTCATTCTTCCATACTCCAGTGAGTACAGGCCCAGAGACATCAAACACTCCTCATACAATGAGATCCCCCTCACTCTTCTAAACTCAAGTCAGTACAGGCCCAGAGACAACAAACACTCCTCATACAATGAGATCCCCCCTCATTCTTCAAAACTCCACAGAGTACAGGCTCAGAGACGTCAAACACTCCTCATACAGTGAGATCCCCCCTCATTCTTCTAAACTCCAGTGCCTACTGGCCCAGAGACATCAAACACTACTCATACAATGAGATACACCCCATTCTTCAAAACTCCACAGAGTACAGGCCCAGAGAAATCAAACACTCCTCATACAATGAGATCCCCCTCACTCTTCTAAACTCCAGTCAGTACAGGCCCAGAGACAACAAACACTCCTCATACAATGAGATCCCCCCTCATTCTTCAAAACTCCACAGAGTACAGGCCCAGAGACATCAAACACTCCTCATACAGTGAGATCCCCCCTCATTCTTCTAAACTCCAGTGCCTACAGGCCCAGAGACATCAAATACTCCTCATACAATGAGATCCGCCCTCAATCTTCTAAACTCCAGTGAGTACAGGCCCAGAGTCATCAAACACTCCTCATACAATGAGATCCCCCTTTTTCTATTAAACTGCGGTCAGTACAGGCCCAGAGACATCAAACACTCCTCATACAATGAGGTCCCTCCCTCATTCTGCTAATCTCCAGTGAATAACGCCCAGAGACTTCAAACACTCCTCACACAATGAGATTCCCGTCATTCTTCTAAACTCCAGTGAGTACAGGCCCAGAGACATGAAACACTCCAAATACAATGAGATTCCCCCCTCATTCTTCTAAACTCCAGAGAGTACAGGCCCAGAGACATCAAACTCTCCTCATACAATGAGATCTCTCCCTCATTCTGCTAAACTCCAGTGAGTGCAGGCCCAGAGACATCAAACACTCCTCATACAATGAGATCCCCCACATTCTTCTAAACTCCAGTGAGCTCTGGCCCAGAGACATCAAACACTCCTCATACAATGAGATTCCCCCCCTCATTCTTCTAAACTCCAGTGAGTACAGGCCCAGAGACATCAAACACTCCTTATACAATGAGATCCCCCCTCATTCTTCTAAACTCCAGTGAGTACAGGCCCAGAGAAGTCAAACACTCCTCATACAGTCAGATCCCCCTTATTCTTCTAAACTCCAGTGAGTACAGGCCCAGAGACATCAAGTACTCCTCATACAATGAGATCCGCCCTCAATCTTCTAAACTCCAGTGAGTACAGGCCCAGAGACATCAAACACTCCTCATACAATGAGATGCCCCCTCATTCTTCTAAACTCCAGTGAGTACAGGCTCAAAGACATCAAACACTCCTCATACAACGAGATTCCCCGTCATTCTTCTAAACTCCAGTGAGTACAGGCCCAGAGACATCAAAAACTCCTCATACAATGAGATCCCCCTCATTCTTCTAAACTCCAGAGAGTACAGGCCCAGAGACATCAAACACTCCACATACAATGAGATCCCCCCTCATTCTTCTAAACTCCAGTGAGCACAGGCCCAGAGACATCAAACACTCCTCATACAATGAGATCCACCCCCCCTCATTCTTCCACACTCCAGTGAGAACAGGCACAGAGACTTCAAACACTCTGCATACAATGAGATCCCCCCTCTTTCTTCTAAACTCCAGTGAGTACAAGCCGAGAGACATTAAACACTGCTCATACAATGAGATCCCACTCATTCCTCCATACTCCAGTGATTACAGGCCCAGAGACATCAAACACTCCTGATACAATGAGATCCCCCTCACTCTTCTAAACTCAAGTCAGTACAGGCCCAGAGACAACAAACACTCCTCATACAATGAGATCCCCCCTCATTCTTCAAAACTCCACAGAGTACAGGCCCAGAGACGTCAAACACTCCTCATACAATGGGATCCACCCCAATTCTTCTAAACTCCAGTGAGTAAAGGCCCAGAGACATCAAACACTCCTCATACAGTGAGATCCCCCCTCATTCTTCTAAACTCCAGTGCCTACTGGCCCAAAGACATCAAACACTACTCATACAATGAGATACCCCCCATTCTTCAAAACTCCACAGAGTACAGGCCCAGAGAAATCAAACACTCCTCATACAATGAGATCCCCCTCATTCTTCTAAACTCCCGTGAGTATAGGCCCAGAGACATCAAATACTCCTCATACAATGAGATCCGCCCTCAATCTTCTAAACTCCAGTGAGTACAGGCCCAGAGTCATCAAACACTCCTCATACAATGAGATGCCCCCACATTCTTCTAAACTCCAGTTAGTACAGGCTCAAAGACATCAAACACTCCTCATACAACGAGATTCCCCGTCATTCTTCTAAACTCCAGTGAGTACAGACCCAAAGACATCAAACACTCCTCATACAATGAGATCCCCCTTTTTCTATTAAACTGCGGTCAGTACAGGCCCAGAGACATCAAACACTCCTCATACAATGAGGTCCCTCCCTCATTCTGCTAATCTCTAGTGAATAACGCCCAGAGACTTCAAACACTCCTCACACAATGAGATCCCCGTCATTCTTCTAAACTCCAGTGAGTACAGGCCCAGAGACATCAAACCCTCCAAATACAATGAGATTCTCCCCTCATTCTTCTAAACTCCAGAGAGTACAGGCCCAGAGACATCAAACTCTCCTCATACAATGAGATCCCTCCATCATTCTGCTAAACTCCAGTGAGTGCAGGCCCAGAGACTTCAAACACTCCTCATACAATGAGATCCCCCACATTCTTCTAAACTCCAGTGAGCACTGGCCCAGAGACATCAAACACTCCTCATACAATGAGATTCCCCCCCTCATTCTTCTAAACTCCAGTGAGTACAGGCCCAGTGACATCAAACACTCCTCATACAATGAGATTCCCCCTCATTCTTCTAAACTCCAGTGAGTACAGGCCCAGGGACATCAAACACTCCTCACACAATGAGATCCCACTCATTCTTCTAAACTCCAGAGAGTACAGGCCCAGAGACATCAAACTCTCCTCATACAATGAGATCCCTCCCACATTCTGCTAAACTCCAGTGAGTACAGGCCCAGAGACATCAAACACTCCTCATACAATGAGATCCCCCTCATTCTTCTAAACTCCAGTCAGCACAGGCCCAGAGACATCAAGCACTCCTCATAAAATGAGATCCCCCCTCATTCTTCCACACTCCAGTGAGAACAGGCCCAGAGACTTCAAACACTCTGCATACAATGAGATCCCCCCTCTTTCTTCTAAACTCCAGTGAGTACAGGCCCAGTGACATCAAACACTCCTCATACAATGAGATTCCCCCTCATTCTTCTAAACTCCAGTGAGTACAGGCCCAGAGACATCAAACACTCCTCACACAATGATATCCCACTTATTCTTCTAAACTCCAGAGAGTACAGGCACAGAGACATCAAACTCTCCTCATACAATGAGATCCCCCTCATTCTTCCATACTCCAGTGAGTACAGGCCCAGAGACATCAAACACTCCTCATACAATGAGATCCCCCTCACTCTTCTAAACTCAAGTCAGTACAGGCCCAGAGACAACAAACACTCCTCATACAATGAGATCCCCCCTCATTCTTCAAAACTCCACAGAGTACAGGCTCAGAGACGTCAAACACTCCTCATACAGTGAGATCCCCCCTCATTCTTCTAAACTCCAGTGCCTACTGGCCCAGAGACATCAAACACTACTCATACAATGAGATACACCCCATTCTTCAAAACTCCACAGAGTACAGGCCCAGAGAAATCAAACACTCCTCATACAATGAGATCCCCCTCACTCTTCTAAACTCCAGTCAGTACAGGCCCAGAGACAACAAACACTCCTCATACAATGAGATCCCCCCTCATTCTTCAAAACTCCACAGAGTACAGGCCCAGAGACATCAAACACTCCTCATACAGTGAGATCCCCCCTCATTCTTCTAAACTCCAGTGCCTACAGGCCCAGAGACATCAAATACTCCTCATACAATGAGATCCGCCCTCAATCTTCTAAACTCCAGTGAGTACAGGCCCAGAGTCATCAAACACTCCTCATACAATGAGATCCCCCTTTTTCTATTAAACTGCGGTCAGTACAGGCCCAGAGACATCAAACACTCCTCATACAATGAGGTCCCTCCCTCATTCTGCTAATCTCCAGTGAATAACGCCCAGAGACTTCAAACACTCCTCACACAATGAGATTCCCGTCATTCTTCTAAACTCCAGTGAGTACAGGCCCAGAGACATGAAACACTCCAAATACAATGAGATTCCCCCCTCATTCTTCTAAACTCCAGAGAGTACAGGCCCAGAGACATCAAACTCTCCTCATACAATGAGATCTCTCCCTCATTCTGCTAAACTCCAGTGAGTGCAGGCCCAGAGACATCAAACACTCCTCATACAATGAGATCCCCCACATTCTTCTAAACTCCAGTGAGCTCTGGCCCAGAGACATCAAACACTCCTCATACAATGAGATTCCCCCCCTCATTCTTCTAAACTCCAGTGAGTACAGGCCCAGAGACATCAAACACTCCTTATACAATGAGATCCCCCCTCATTCTTCTAAACTCCAGTGAGTACAGGCCCAGAGAAGTCAAACACTCCTCATACAGTCAGATCCCCCTTATTCTTCTAAACTCCAGTGAGTACAGGCCCAGAGACATCAAGTACTCCTCATACAATGAGATCCGCCCTCAATCTTCTAAACTCCAGTGAGTACAGGCCCAGAGACATCAAACACTCCTCATACAATGAGATGCCCCCTCATTCTTCTAAACTCCAGTGAGTACAGGCTCAAAGACATCAAACACTCCTCATACAACGAGATTCCCCGTCATTCTTCTAAACTCCAGTGAGTACAGGCCCAGAGACATCAAAAACTCCTCATACAATGAGATCCCCCTCATTCTTCTAAACTCCAGAGAGTACAGGCCCAGAGACATCAAACACTCCACATACAATGAGATCCCCCCTCATTCTTCTAAACTCCAGTGAGCACAGGCCCAGAGACATCAAACACTCCTCATACAATGAGATCCACCCCCCCTCATTCTTCCACACTCCAGTGAGAACAGGCCCAGAGACATCAAACACTCCTCATACAATGAGATGCCCCCTCATTCTTCTAAACTCCAGTGAGTACAGGCCCAGAGAAATCAAACACTCCTCATACAATGAGATCCCCCTCATTCTTGTAAACTCCAGTGAGTACAGGCCCAGAGACATCAAACACTCCTCACACAATGAGTTCCCCTCATTCTTCTAAGCTCCAGTGAGTACAGGCCCAGAGACATCAAACACTCCTCATACAATTAGATCCCCCTTTTTCTATTAAACTGCGGTCAGTACAGGCCCAGAGACATCAAACACTCCACAAACACTGAGATCCACCCTCATTCTTCTAAACTCCAGAGGGTACAGGCCCAAATATGTCAAACAGTCCTCATACAATGAGATCCCCCTCACTCTTCTAAACTCAAGTCAGTACAGGTCCAGAGACAACAAACACTCCTCATACAATGAGATCCCCCCTCATTCTTCAAAACTCCACAGAGTACAGGCCCAGAGACGTCAAACACTCCTCATACAATGGGATCCACCCCAATTCTTCTAAACTCCAGTGAGTAAAGGCCCAGAGACATCAAACACTCCTCATACAGTGAGATCCCCCCTCATTCTTCTAAACTCCAGTGCCTACTGGCCCAGAGACATCAAGCACTACTCATACAATGAGATACCCCCCATTCTTCAAAACTCCACAGAGTACAGGCCCAGAGACGTCAAACACTCCTCATACAATGGGATCCACCCCAATTCTTCTAAACTCCAGTGAGTAAAGGCCCAGAGACATCAAGCACTCCTCATACAGTAAGATCCCCCCTCATTCTTCTAAACTCCAGTGAGTACAGGCCCAGAGACATCAAACACTCCTTATACAATGAGATCCCCTCATTCTTCAAAACTCCAGTGAGTACAGGCCCAGAGAAATCAAACACTCCTCATACAATGAGATCCCCCTCATTCTTCTAAACTCCCGTGAGTACAGGCCCAGAGTCATCAAACCTCATACAATGAGATGCCCCCACATTCTTCTAAACTCCAGTGAGTACAGGCCCAGAGTCATCAAACCTCATACAATGAGATGCCCCCACATTCTTCTAAACTCCCGTGAGTACAGGCCCAGAGTCATCAAACCTCATACAATGAGATGCCCCCACATTCTTCTAAACTCCAGTGAGTACAGGCTCAAAGACATCAAACACTCCTCATACAACGAGATTCCCCGTCATTCTTCTAAACTCCAGTGAGTACAGGCCCAAAGACATCAAACACTCCTCATACAATGAGATCCCCCTTTTTCTATTAAACTGCGGTCAGTACAGGCCCAGAGACATCAAACACTCCTCATACAATGAGGTCCCTCCCTCATTCTGCTAATCTCCAGTGAATAACGCCCAGAGACTTCAAACACTCCTAACACAATGAGATCCCCGTCATTCTTCTAAACTCCAGTGAGTACAGGCCCAGAGACATCAAACACTCCAAATACAATGAGATTCTCCCCTCATTATTCTAAACTCCAGAGAGTACAGGCCCAGAGACATCAAACTCTCCTCATACAATGAGATCCCTCCCTCATTCTGCAAAACTCCAGTGAGTGCAGGCCCAGAGACATCAAACACTCCTCATAAAATGAGATCCCCCACATTCTTCTAAACTCCAGTGAGCACTGGCCCAGAGACATCAAACACTCCTCATACAATGAGATTCCCCCCCTCATTCTTCTAAACTCCAGTGAGTACAGGCCCAGTGACATCAAACACTCCTCATACAATGAGATTCCCCCTCATTCTTCAAAACTCCAGTGAGTACAGGCCCAGGGACATCAAACACTCCTCACACAATGAGATCCCACTCATTCTTCTAAACTCCAGAGAGTACAGGCCCAGAGACATCAAACTCTCCTCATACAATGAGATCCCTCCCTCATTCTGCTAAACTCCAGTGAGTACAGGCCCAGAGACATCAAACACTCCTCATACAATGAGATCCACCCTCATTCTTCTAAACTCCAGAGGGTACAGGCCCAAATATGTCAAACAGTCCTCATACAATGAGATCCCCCTCACTCTTCTAAACTCAAGTCAGTACAGGCCCAGAGACAACAAACACTCCTCATACAATGAGATCCCCCCTCATTCTTCAAAACTCCACAGAGTACAGGCCCAGAGACGTCAAACACTCCTCATAGAATGGGATCCACCCCAATTCTTCTAAACTCCAGTGAGTAAAGGCCCAGAGACATCAAACACTCCTCATACAGTGAGATCCCCCCTCATTCTTCTAAACACCAGTGCCTACTGGCCCAGAGACATCAAACACTACTCATACAATGAGATACCCCCCATTCTTCAAAACTCCACAGAGTACAGGCCCAGAGACGTCAAACACTCCTCATACAATGGGATCCACCCCAATTCTTCTAAACTCCAGTGAGTAAAGGCCCAGAGACATCAAACACTCCTCATACAGTAAGATCCCCCCTCATTCTTCTAAACTCCAGTGAGTACAGGCCCAGAGACATCAAACACTCCTCATACAATGAGATTCCCCCTCATTCTTCTAAACTCCAGTGAGTACAGGCCCAGAGACATCAAATACTCCTCATACAATGAGATCCGCCCTCAATCTTCTAAACTCCAGTGAGTACAGGCCCAGAGTCATCAAACACTCCTCATACAATGAGATCCCCCTTTTTCTATTAAACTGCGGTCAGTACAGGCCCAGAGACATCAAACACTCCTCATACAATGAGGTCCCTCCCTCATTCTGCTAATCTCCAGTGAATAACGCCCAGAGACTTCAAACACTCCTCACACAATGAGATCCCCGTCATTCTTCTAAACTCCAGTGAGTACAGGCCCAGAGACATCAAACACTCCAAATACAATGAGATTCCCCCCTCATTCTTCTAAACTCCAGAGAGTACAGGCCCAGAGACATCAAACTCTCCTCATACAATGAGATCCCTACCTCATTCTGCTAAACTCCAGTGAGTGCAGGCCCAGAGACATCAAACACTCCTCATACAATGAGATCCCCCACATTCTTCTAAACTCCAGTGAGCACTGGCCCAGAGACATCAAACACTCCTCATACAATGAGATTCCCCACCTCATTCTTCTAAACTCCAGAGAGTACAGGCCCAGAGACATCAAACTCTCCTCATACGGTAAGATCCCCCCTCATTCTTCTAAACTCCAGTGAGTAAAGGCCCAGAGACATCAAACACTCCTCATACAGTAAGATCCACCCTCATTCTTCTAAACTCCAGTGAGTACAGGCCCAGAGACATCAAACACTCCTTATACAATGAGATCCCCCCTCATTCTTCTAAACTCCAGTGAGTACAGGCCCAGAGAAGTCAAACACTCCTCATACAATCAGATCCCCCTCATTCTTCTAAACTCCAGTGAGTACAGGCCCAGAGACATCAAGTACTCCTCATACAATGAGATCCGCCATCAATCTTCTAAACTCCAGTGAGTACAGGCCCAGAGACATCAAACACTCCTCATACAATGAGATGCCCCCTCATTCTTCTAAACTCCAGTGAGTACAGGCTCAAAGACATCAAACACTCCTCATACAACGAGATTCCCCGTCATTCTTCTAAACTCCAGTGAGTACAGGCCCAGAGACATCAAAAACTCCTCATACAATGCGATCCCCCTCATTCTTCTAAACTCCAGAGAGTACAGGCCCAGAGACATCAAACACTCCTCATACAGTGAGATCCCCCCTCATTCTTCTAAACTCCAGTGCCTACTGGCCCAGAGACATCAAACACTACTCATACAATGAGATACCCCCCATTCTTCAAAACTCCACAGAGTACAGGCCTGGAGACGTCAAACACTCCTCATACAATGGGATCCACCCCAATTCTTCTAAACTCCAGTGAGTAAAGGCCCAGAGACATCAAACACTCCTCATACAGTAAGATCCCCCGTCATTCTTCTAAACTCCAGTGAGTACAGGCCCAGAGACATCAAACACTCCTTATACAATGAGATCCCCTCATTCTTCAAAACTCCAGTGAGTACAGGCCCAGAGAAATCAAACACTCCTCATACAATGAGATCCCCCTCATTCTTCTAAACTCCCGTGAGTACAGGCCCAGAGACATCAAATACTCCTCATACAATGAGATCCGCCCTCAATCTTCTAAACTCCAGTGAGTACAGGCCCAGAGTCATCAAACACTCCTCAAACAATGAGATGCCCCCACATTCTTCTAAACTCCAGTGAGTACAGGCTCAAAGACATCAAACACTCCTCATACAGTAAGATCCCCCCTCATTCTTCTAAACTCCAGTGAGTACAGGCCCAGAGACATCAAACACTCCTTATACAATGAGATCCCCTCATTCTTCAAAACTCCAGTGAGTACAGGCCCAGAGACATCAAACACTCCTTATACAATGAGATCCCCTCATTCTTCAAAACTCCAGTGAGTACAGGCCCAGAGAAATCAAACACTCCTCATACAATGAGATCCCCCTCATTCTTCTAAACTCCCGTGAGTACAGGCGCAGAGACATCAAATACTCCGCATACAATGAGATCCGCCCTCAATCTTCTAAACTCTAGTGAGTACAGGCCCAGAGTCATCAAACACTCCTCATACAATGAGATCCCCCTTTTTCTATTAAACTGCGGTCAGTACAGGCCCAGACACATCAAACACTCCTCATACAATGAGGTCCCTCCCTCATTCTGCTAATCTCCAGTGAATAACGCCCAGAGACTTCAAACACTCCTCACACAATGAGATCCCCGTCATTCTTCTAAACTCCAGTGAGTACAGGCCCAGAGACATCAAACACTCCAAATACAATGAGATTCTCCCCTCATTATTCTAAACTACAGAGAGTACAGGCCCAGAGACATCAAACTCTCCTCATACAATGAGATCCCTCCCTCATTCTGCTAAACTCCAGTGAGTGCAGGCCCAGAGACATCAAACACTCCTCATAAAATGAGATCCCCCACATTCTTCTAAACTCCAGTGAGCACTAGCCCAGAGACATCAAACACTCCTCATACAATGAGATTCCCCCCCTCATTCTTCTAAACTCCAGTGAGTACAGGCCCAGTGACATCAAACACTCCTCATACAATGAGATTCCCCCTCATTCTTCTAAACTCCAGTGAGTACAGGCCCAGAGACATCAAATACTCCTCATACAATGAGATCCGCCCTCAATCTTCTAAACTCCAGTGAGTACAGGCCCAGAGTCATCAAACACTCCTCATACAATGAGATCCCCCTTTTTCTATTAAACTGCGGTCAGTACAGGCCCAGAGACATCAAACACTCCTCATACAATGAGGTCCCTCCCTCATTCTGCTAATCTCCAGTGAATAACGCCCAGAGACTTCAAACACTCCTCACACAATGAGATCCCCGTCATTCTTCTAAACTCCAGTGAGTACAGGCCCAGAGACATCAAACACTCCAAATACAATGAGATTCCCCCCTCATTCTTCTAAACTCCAGAGAGTACAGGCCCAGAGACATCAAACTCTCCTCATACAATGAGATCCCTACCTCATTCTGCTAAACTCCAGTGAGTGCAGGCCCAGAGACATCAAACACTCCTCATACAATGAGATCCCCCACATTCTTCTAAACTCCAGTGAGCACTGGCCCAGAGACATCAAACACTCCTCATACAATGAGATTCCCCACCTCATTCTTCTAAACTCCAGTGAGTACAGGCCCAGAGACATCAAACTCTCCTCATACGGTAAGATCCCCCCTCATTCTTCTAAACTCCAGTGAGTAAAGGCCCAGAGACATCAAACACTCCTCATACAGTAAGATCCACCCTCATTCTTCTAAACTCCAGTGAGTACAGGCCCAGAGACATCAAACACTCCTTATACAATGAGATCCCCCCTCATTCTTCTAAACTCCAGTGAGTACAGGCCCAGAGAAGTCAAACACTCCTCATACAATCAGATCCCCCTCATTCTTCTAAACTCCAGTGAGTACAGGCCCAGAGACATCAAGTACTCCTCATACAATGAGATCCGCCATCAATCTTCTAAACTCCAGTGAGTACAGGCCCAGAGACATCAAACACTCCTCATACAATGAGATGCCCCCTCATTCTTCTAAACTCCAGTGAGTACAGGCTCAAAGACATCAAACACTCCTCATACAACGAGATTCCCCGTCATTCTTCTAAACTCCAGTGAGTACAGGCCCAGAGACATCAAAAACTCCTCATACAATGCGATCCCCCTCATTCTTCTAAACTCCAGAGAGTACAGGCCCAGAGACATCAAACACTCCACATACAATGAGATCCCCCCTCATTCTTCTAAACTCCAGTGAGCACAGGCCCAGAGACATCAAACACTCCTCATACAATGAGATCCCCCCCCCCCCCTCATTCTTCTAAACTCCAGTGAGTACAGGCCCAGAAACATCAAACACTCCTCACACAATGAGTTCCCCTCATTCTTCTAAGCTCCAGTGAGTACAGGCCCAGAGACATCAAACACTCCTCATACAATGAGATCCCCCTTTTTGTATTAAACTGCGGTCAGTACAGGCCCAGAGACATCAAACACTCCTCAAACACTGAGATCCACCCTCATTCTTCTTAACTCCAGAGGGTACAGGCCCAAATATGTCAAATAGTCCTCATACAATGAGATCCCCCTCACTCTTCTAAACTCAAGTCAGTACAGGCCCAGAGACAACAAACACTCCTCATACAATGAGATCCCCCCTCATTCTTCAAAACTCCACAGAGTACAGGCCCAGAGAAGTCAAACACTCCTCATACAATGGGATCCACCCCAATTCTTCTAAACTCCAGTGAGTAAAGGCCCAGAGACATCAGACACTCCTCATACAGTGAGATCCCCCCTCATTCTTCTAAACTCCAGTGCCTACAGGCCCAGAGACATCAAACACTCCTTATACAATGAGATCCCCTCATTCTTCAAAACTCCAGTGAGTACAGGCCCAGAGACATCAAACACTCCTTATACAATGAGATCCCCTCATTCTTCAAAACTCCAGTGAGTACAGGCCCAGAGAAATCAAACACTCCTCATACAATGAGATCCCCCTCATTCTTCTAAACTCCCGTGAGTACAGGCGCAGAGACATCAAATACTCCTCATACAATGAGATCCGCCCTCAATCTTCTAAACTCCAGTGAGTACAGGCCCAGAGTCATCAAACACTCCTCATACAATGAGATCCCCCTTTTTCTATTAAACTGCGGTCAGTACAGGCCCAGACACATCAAACACTCCTCATACAATGAGGTCCCTCCCTCATTCTGCTAATCTCCAGTGAATAACGCCCAGAGACTTCAAACACTCCTCACACAATGAGATCCCCGTCATTCTTCTAAACTCCAGTGAGTACAGGCCCAGAGACATCAAACACTCCAAATACAATGAGATTCTCCCCTCATTATTCTAAACTACAGAGAGTACAGGCCCAGAGACATCAAACTCTCCTCATACAATGAGATCCCTCCCTCATTCTGCTAAACTCCAGTGAGTGCAGGCCCAGAGACATCAAACACTCCTCATAAAATGAGATCCCCCACATTCTTCTAAACTCCAGTGAGCACTAGCCCAGAGACATCAAACACTCCTCATACAATGAGATTCCCCCCCTCATTCTTCTAAACTCCAGTGAGTACAGGCCCAGTGACATCAAACACTCCTCATACAATGAGATTCCCCCTCATTCTTCTAAACTCCAGTGAGTACAGGCCCAGAGACATCAAATACTCCTCATACAATGAGATCCGCCCTCAATCTTCTAAACTCCAGTGAGTACAGGCCCAGAGTCATCAAACACTCCTCATACAATGAGATCCCCCTTTTTCTATTAAACTGCGGTCAGTACAGGCCCAGAGACATCAAACACTCCTCATACAATGAGGTCCCTCCCTCATTCTGCTAATCTCCAGTGAATAACGCCCAGAGACTTCAAACACTCCTCACACAATGAGATCCCCGTCATTCTTCTAAACTCCAGTGAGTACAGGCCCAGAGACATCAAACACTCCAAATACAATGAGATTCCCCCCTCATTCTTCTAAACTCCAGAGAGTACAGGCCCAGAGACATCAAACTCTCCTCATACAATGAGATCCCTACCTCATTCTGCTAAACTCCAGTGAGTGCAGGCCCAGAGACATCAAACACTCCTCATACAATGAGATCCCCCACATTCTTCTAAACTCCAGTGAGCACTGGCCCAGAGACATCAAACACTCCTCATACAATGAGATTCCCCACCTCATTCTTCTAAACTCCAGTGAGTACAGGCCCAGAGACATCAAACTCTCCTCATACGGTAAGATCCCCCCTCATTCTTCTAAACTCCAGTGAGTAAAGGCCCAGAGACATCAAACACTCCTCATACAGTAAGATCCACCCTCATTCTTCTAAACTCCAGTGAGTACAGGCCCAGAGACATCAAACACTCCTCATACAATGAGATCCCCCTCATTCTTCTAAACTCCAGTGAGTACAGGCCCAGAGACATCAAGTACTCCTCATACAATGAGATCCGCCATCAATCTTCTAAACTCCAGTGAGTACAGGCCCAGAGACATCAAACACTCCTCATACAATGAGATGCCCCCTCATTCTTCTAAACTCCAGTGAGTACAGGCTCAAAGACATCAAACACTCCTCATACAATGAGATTCCCCGTCATTCTTCTAAACTCCAGTGAGTACAGGCCCAGAGACATCAAAAACTCCTCATACAATGCGATCCCCCTCAATCTTCTAAACTCCAGTGAGTACAGGCCCAGAGTCATCAAACACTCCTCATACAATGAGATCCCCCTTTTTCTATTAAACTGCGGTCAGTACAGGCCCAGACACATCAAACACTCCTCATACAATGAGGTCCCTCCCTCATTCTGCTAATCTCCAGTGAATAACGCCCAGAGACTTCAAACACTCCTCACACAATGAGATCCCCGTCATTCTTCTAAACTCCAGTGAGTACAGGCCCAGAGACATCAAACACTCCAAATACAATGAGATTCTCCCCTCATTATTCTAAACTACAGAGAGTACAGGCCCAGAGACATCAAACTCTCCTCATACAATGAGATCCCTCCCTCATTCTGCTAAACTCCAGTGAGTGCAGGCCCAGAGACATCAAACACTCCTCATAAAATGAGATCCCCCACATTCTTCTAAACTCCAGTGAGCACTAGCCCAGAGACATCAAACACTCCTCATACAATGAGATTCCCCCCCTCATTCTTCTAAACTCCAGTGAGTACAGGCCCAGTGACATCAAACACTCCTCATACAATGAGATTCCCCCTCATTCTTCTAAACTCCAGTGAGTACAGGCCCAGAGACATCAAATACTCCTCATACAATGAGATCCGCCCTCAATCTTCTAAACTCCAGTGAGTACAGGCCCAGAGTCATCAAACACTCCTCATACAATGAGATCCCCCTTTTTCTATTAAACTGCGGTCAGTACAGGCCCAGAGACATCAAACACTCCTCATACAATGAGGTCCCTCCCTCATTCTGCTAATCTCCAGTGAATAACGCCCAGAGACTTCAAACACTCCTCACACAATGAGATCCCCGTCATTCTTCTAAACTCCAGTGAGTACAGGCCCAGAGACATCAAACACTCCAAATACAATGAGATTCCCCCCTCATTCTTCTAAACTCCAGAGAGTACAGGCCCAGAGACATCAAACTCTCCTCATACAATGAGATCCCTACCTCATTCTGCTAAACTCCAGTGAGTGCAGGCCCAGAGACATCAAACACTCCTCATACAATGAGATCCCCCACATTCTTCTAAACTCCAGTGAGCACTGGCCCAGAGACATCAAACACTCCTCATACAATGAGATCCCCCCTCATTCTTCTAAACTCCAGTGAGTAAAGGCCCAGAGACATCAAACACTCCTCATACAGTAAGATCCACCCTCATTCTTCTAAACTCCAGTGAGTACAGGCCCAGAGACATCAAACACTCCTTATACAATGAGATCCCCCCTCATTCTTCTAAACTCCAGTGAGTACAGGCCCAGAGAAGTCAAACACTCCTCATACAATCAGATCCCCCTCATTCTTCTAAACTCCAGTGAGTACAGGCCCAGAGACATCAAGTACTCCTCATACAATGAGATCCGCCATCAATCTTCTAAACTCCAGTGAGTACAGGCCCAGAGACATCAAACACTCCTCATACAATGAGATGCCCCCTCATTCTTCTAAACTCCAGTGAGTACAGGCTCAAAGACATCAAACACTCCTCATACAACGAGATTCCCCGTCATTCTTCTAAACTCCAGTGAGTACAGGCCCAGAGACATCAAAAACTCCTCATACAATGCGATCCCCCTCATTCTTCTAAACTCCAGAGAGTACAGGCCCAGAGACATCAAACACTCCACATACAATGAGATCCCCCCTCATTCTTCTAAACTCCAGTGAGCACAGGCCCAGAGACATCAAACACTCCTCATACAATGAGATCCCCCCCCCCCTCATTCTTCTAAACTCCAGTGAGTACAGGCCCAGAAACATCAAACACTCCTCACACAATGAGTTCCCCTCATTCTTCTAAGCTCCAGTGAGTACAGGCCCAGAGACATCAAACACTCCTCATACAATGAGATCCCCCTTTTTGTATTAAACTGCGGTCAGTACAGGCCCAGAGACATCAAACACTCCTCAAACACTGAGATCCACCCTCATTCTTCTTAACTCCAGAGGGTACAGGCCCAAATATGTCAAATAGTCCTCATACAATGAGATCCCCCTCACTCTTCTAAACTCAAGTCAGTACAGGCCCAGAGACAACAAACACTCCTCATACAATGAGATCCCCCCTCATTCTTCAAAACTCCACAGAGTACAGGCCCAGAGAAGTCAAACACTCCTCATACAATGGGATCCACCCCAATTCTTCTAAACTCCAGTGAGTAAAGGCCCAGAGACATCAGACACTCCTCATACAGTGAGATCCCCCCTCATTCTTCTAAACTCCAGTGCCTACTGGCCCAGAGACATCAAACACTACTCATACAATGAGATACCCCCCATTCTTCAAAACTCCACAGAGTACAGGCCCAGAGACATCAAACACTCCAAATACAATGAGATTCTCCCCTCATTATTCTAAACTACAGAGAGTACAGGCCCAGAGACATCAAACTCTCCTCATACAATGAGATCCCTCCCTCATTCTGCTAAACTCCAGTGAGTGCAGGCCCAGAGACATCAAACACTCCTCATAAAATGAGATCCCCCACATTCTTCTAAACTCCAGTGAGCACTAGCCCAGAGACATCAAACACTCCTCATACAATGAGATTCCCCCCCTCATTCTTCTAAACTCCAGTGAGTACAGGCCCAGTGACATCAAACACTCCTCATACAATGAGATTCCCCCTCATTCTTCTAAACTCCAGTGAGTACAGGCCCAGAGACATCAAATACTCCTCATACAATGAGATCCGCCCTCAATCTTCTAAACTCCAGTGAGTACAGGCCCAGAGTCATCAAACACTCCTCATACAATGAGATCCCCCTTTTTCTATTAAACTGCGGTCAGTACAGGCCCAGAGACATCAAACACTCCTCATACAATGAGGTCCCTCCCTCATTCTGCTAATCTCCAGTGAATAACGCCCAGAGACTTCAAACACTCCTCACACAATGAGATCCCCGTCATTCTTCTAAACTCCAGTGAGTACAGGCCCAGAGACATCAAACACTCCAAATACAATGAGATTCCCCCCTCATTCTTCTAAACTCCAGAGAGTACAGGCCCAGAGACATCAAACTCTCCTCATACAATGAGATCCCTACCTCATTCTGCTAAACTCCAGTGAGTGCAGGCCCAGAGACATCAAACACTCCTCATACAATGAGATCCCCCACATTCTTCTAAACTCCAGTGAGCACTGGCCCAGAGACATCAAACACTCCTCATACAATGAGATTCCCCACCTCATTCTTCTAAACTCCAGTGAGTACAGGCCCAGAGACATCAAACTCTCCTCATACGGTAAGATCCCCCCTCATTCTTCTAAACTCCAGTGAGTAAAGGCCCAGAGACATCAAACACTCCTCATACAGTAAGATCCACCCTCATTCTTCTAAACTCCAGTGAGTACAGGCCCAGAGACATCAAACACTCCTTATACAATGAGATCCCCCCTCATTCTTCTAAACTCCAGTGAGTACAGGCCCAGAGAAGTCAAACACTCCTCGTACAATCAGATCCCCCTCATTCTTCTAAACTCCAGTGAGTACAGGCCCAGAGACATCAAGTACTCCTCATACAATGAGATCCGCCATCAATCTTCTAAACTCCAGTGAGTACAGGCCCAGAGACATCAAACACTCCTCATACAATGAGATTCCCCCTCATTCTTCTAAACTCCAGTGAGTACAGGCTCAAAGACATCAAACACTCCTCATACAACGAGATTCCCCGTCATTCTTCTAAACTCCAGTGAGTACAGGCCCAGAGACATCAAAAACTCCTCATACAATGCGATCCCCCTCATTCTTCTAAACTCCAGAGAGTACAGGCCCGGAGACATCAAACACTCCACATACAATGAGATCCCCCCTCATTCTTCTAAACTCCAGTGAGCACAGGCCCAGAGACATCAAACACTCCTCATACAATGAGATCCCCCCCCCCCTCATTCTTCTAAACTCCAGTGAGTACAGGCCCAGAAACATCAAACACTCCTCACACAATGAGTTCCCCTCATTCTTCTAAGCTCCAGTGAGTACAGGCCCAGAGACATCAAACACTCCTCATACAATGAGATCCCCCTTTTTGTATTAAACTGCGGTCAGTACAGGCCCAGAGACATCAAACACTCCTCAAACACTGAGATCCACCCTCATTCTTCTTAACTCCAGAGGGTACAGGCCCAAATATGTCAAATAGTCCTCATACAATGAGATCCCCCTCACTCTTCTAAACTCAAGTCAGTACAGGCCCAGAGACAACAAACACTCCTCATACAATGAGATCCCCCCTCATTCTTCAAAACTCCACATAGTACAGGCCCAGAGAAGTCAAACACTCCTCATACAATGGGATCCACCCCAATTCTTCTAAACTCCAGTGAGTAAAGGCCCAGAGACATCAGACACTCCTCATACAGTGAGATCCCCCCTCATTCTTCTAAACTCCAGTGCCTACTGGCCCAGAGACATCAAACACTACTCATACAATGAGATACCCCCCATTCTTCAAAACTCCACAGAGTACAGGCCCAGAGACGTCAAACACTCCTCATACAATGAGATTCCCCCCCTCATTCTTCTAAACTCCAGTGAGTACAGGCCCAGAGACATCAAACACTCCTCATGCAATGAGATTCCCCCCCTCATTCTTCTAAACTCCAGAGAGTACAGGCCCAGAGACATCAAACTCTCCTCATACGGTAAGATCCCCCCTCATTCTTCTAAACTCCAGTGAGTAAAGGCCCAGAGACATCAAACACTCCTCATACAGTAAGATCCACCCTCATTCTTCTAAACTCCAGTGAGTACAGGCCCAGAGACATCAAACACTCCTTATACAATGAGATCCCCCCTCATTCTTCTAAACTCCAGTGAGTACAGGCCCAGAGAAGTCAAACACTCCTCATACAATCAGATCCCCCTCATTCTTCTAAACTCCAGTGAGTACAGGACCAGAGACATCAAGTACTCCTCATACAATGAAATCCGCCCTCAATCTTCTAAACTCCAGTGAGTACAGGCCCAGAGACATCAAACACTCCTCATACAATGAGATGCCCCCTCATTCTTCTAAACTCCAGTGAGTACAGGCTCAAAGACATCAAACACTCCTCATACAACGAGATTCCCCGTCATTCTTCTAAACTCCAGTGAGTACAGGCCCAGAGACATCAAAAACTCCTCATACAATGCGATCCCCCTCATTCTTCTAAACTCCAGAGAGTACAGGCCCAGAGACATCAAACACTCCACATACAATGAGATCCCCCCTCATTCTTCTAAACTCCAGTGAGCACAGGCCCAGAGACATCAAACACTCCTCATACAATGAGATCCCCCCCCCCCCTCATTCTTCTAAACTCCAGTGAGTACAGGCCCAGAAACATCAAACACTCCTCACACAATGAGTTCCCCTCATTCTTCTAAGCTCCAGTGAGTACAGGCCCAGAGACATCAAACACTCCTCATATAATGAGATCCCCCTTTTTGTATTAAACTGCGGTCAGTACAGGCCCAGAGACATCAAACACTCCTCAAACACTGAGATCCACCCTCATTCTTCTTAACTCCAGAGGGTACAGGCCCAAATATGTCAAATAGTCCTCATACAATGAGATCCCCCTCACTCTTCTAAACTCAAGTCAGTACAGGCCCAGAGACAACAAACACTCCTCATACAATGAGATCCCCCCTCATTCTTCAAAACTCCACAGAGTACAGGCCCAGAGACGTCAAACACTCCTCATACAATGGGATCCACCCCAATTCTTCTAAACTCCAGTGAGTAAAGGCCCAGAGACATCAGACACTCCTCATACAGTGAGATCCCCCCTCATTCTTCTAAACTCCAGTGCCTACTGGCCCAGAGACATCAAACACTACTCATACAATGAGATACCCCGCATTCTTCAAAACTCCACAGAGTACAGGCCCAGAGACGTCAAACACTCCTCATACAATGGGATCCACCCCAATTCTTCTAAACTCCAGTGAGTAAAGGCCCAAAGACATCAAACACTCCTCATACAGTAAGATCCCCCGTCATTCTTCTAAACTCCAGTGAGTACAGGCCCAGAGACATCAAACACTCCTTATACAATGAGATCCCCTCATTCTTCAAAACTCCAGTGAGTACAGGCCCAGAGAAATCAAACACTCCTCATACAATGAGATCCCCCTCATTCTTCTAAACTCCCGTGAGTACAGGCCCAGAGACATCAAATACTCCTCATACAATGAGATCCGCCCTCAATCTTCTAAACTCCAGTGAGTACTGGCCCAGAGTCATCAAACACTCCTCATACAATGAGATGCCCCCACATTCTTCTAAACTCCAGTGAGTACAGGCTCAAAGACATCAAACACTCCTCATACAACGAGATTCCCCGTCATTCTTCTAAACTCCAGTGAGTACAGGCCCAAAGACATCAAACACTCCTCATACAATGAGATCCCCCTTTTTCTATTAAACTGCGGTCAGTACAGGCCCAGAGACATCAAACACTCCTCATACAATGAGGTCCCTCCCTCATTCTGCTAATCTCCAGTGAATAACGCCCAGAGACTTCAAACACTCCTCACACAATGAGATCCCCGTCATTCTTCTAAACTCCAGTGAGTACAGGCCCAGAGACATCAAACACTCCAAATACAATGAGATTCTCCCCTCGTTATTATAAACTCCAGAGAGTACAGGCCCAGAGACATCAAACTCTCCTCATACAATGAGATCCCTCCCTCATTCTGCTAAACTCCAGTGAGTGCAGGCCCAGAGACATCAAACACTCCTCATACAATGAGATCCCCCACATTCTTCTAAACTCCAGTGAGCACTGGCCCAGAGACATCAAACACTCCTCATACAATGAGATTCCCCCCCTCATTCTTCTAAACTCCAGTGAGTACAGGCCCAGTGACATCAAACACTCCTCATACAATGAGATTCCCCCTCTCATTCTTCTAAACTCCAGTGAGTACAGGCCCAGGGACATCAAACACTCCTCACACAATGAGATCCCACTCATTCTTCTAAACTCCAGAGAGTACAGGCCCAGAGACATCAAACTCTCCTCATACAATGAGATCCCTCCCTCATTCTGCTAAACTCCAGTGAGTACAGGCCCAGAGACATCAAACACTCCTCATACAATGAGATCCACCCTCATTCTTCTAAACTCCAGAGGGTACAGGCCCAAAAATGTCAAACAGTCCTCATACAATGAGATCCCCCTCACTCTTCTAAACTCAAGTCAGTACAGGCCCAGAGACAACAAACACTCCTCATACAATGAGATCCCCCCTCATTCTTCAAAACTCCACAGAGTACAGGCCCAGAGACGTCAAACACTCCTCATACAATGGGATCCACCCCAATTCTTCTAAACTCCAGTGAGTAAAGGCCCAGAGACATCAAACACTCCTCATACAGTGAGATCCCCCCTCATTCTTCTAAACTCCAGTGCCTACTGGCCCAGAGACATCAAACACTACTCATACAATGAGATACCCCCCATTCTTCAAAACTCCACAGAGTACAGGCCCAGAGACGTCAAACACTCCTCATACAATGGGATCCACCCCAATTCTTCTAAACTCCAGTGAGTAAAGGCCCAGAGACATCAAACACTCCTCATACAGTAAGATCCCCCCTCATTCTTCTAAACTCCAGTGAGTACAGGCCCAGAGACATCAAACACTCCTTATACAATGAGATCCCCTCATTCTTCAAAACTCCAGTGAGTACAGGCCAAGAGAAATCAAACACTCCTCATACAATGAGATCCCCCTCATTCTTCTAAACTCCCGTGAGTACAGGCGCAGAGACATCAAATACTCCTCATACAATGAGATCCGCCCTCAATCTTCTAAACTCCAGTGAGTACAGGCCCAGAGTCATCAAACACTCCTCATACATTGAGATCCCCCTTTTTCTATTAAACTGCGGTCAGTACAGGCCCAGAGACATCAAACACTCCTCATACAATGAGATCCCTCCCTCATTCTGCTAAACTCCAGTGAGTGCAGGCCCAGAGACATCAAACACTCCTCATACAATGAGATGCCCCCTCATTCTTCTAAACTCCAGTGCCTACTGGCCCAGAGACATCAAACACTACTCATACAATGAGATACCCCCCATTCTTCAAAACTCCACAGAGTACAGGCCCAGAGACGTCAAACACTCCTCATACAATGGGATCCACCCCAATTCTTCTAAACTCCAGTGAGTAAAGGCCCAGAGACATCAAACACTCCTCATACGGTAAGATCCCCCGTCATTCTTCTAAACTCCAGTGAGTACAGGCCCAGAGACATCAAACACTCCTTATACAATGAGATCCCCTCATTCTTCAAAACTCCAGTGAGTACAGGCCCAGAGAAATCAAACACTCCTCATACAATGAGATCCCCCTCATTCTTCTAAACTCCCGTGAGTACAGGCCCAGAGACATCAAATACTCCTCATACAATGAGATCCGCCCTTAATCTTCTAAACTCCAGTGAGTACTGGCCCAGAGTCATCAAACACTCCTCATACAATGAGATGCCCCCACATTCTTCTAAACTCCAGTGAGTACAGGCTCAAAGACATCAAACACTCCTCATACAACGAGATTCCCCGTCATTCTTCTAAACTCCAGTGAGTACAGGCCCAAAGACATCAAACACTCCTCATACAATGAGATCCCCCTTTTTCTATTAAACTGCGGTCAGTACAGGCCCAGAGACATCAAACACTCCTCATACAATGAGGTCCCTCCCTCATTCTGCTAATCTCCAGTGAATAACGCCCAGAGACTTCAAACACTCCTCACACAATGAGATCCCCGTCATTCTTCTAAACTCCAGTGAGTACAGGCCCAGAGACATCAAACACTCCAAATACAATGAGATTCTCCCCTCATTATTCTAAACTCCAGAGAGTACAGGCCCAGAGACATCAAACTCTCCTCATACAATGAGATCCCTCCCTCATTCTGCTAAACTCCAGTGAGTGCAGGCCCAGAGACATCAAACACTCCTCATACAATGAGATCCCCCACATTCTTCTAAACTCCAGTGAGCACTGGCCCAGAGACATCAAACACTCCTCATACAATGAGGTTCCCCCCCTCATTCTTCTAAACTCCAGTGAGTACAGGCCCAGGGACATCAAACACTCCTCACACAATGAGATCCCACTCATTCTTCTAAACTCCAGAGAGTACAGGCCCAGAGACATCAAACTCTCCTCATACAATGAGATCCCTCCCTCTTTCTGCTAAACTCCAGTGAGTACAGGCCCAGAGACATCAAACACTCCTCATACAATGAGATCCACCCTCATTCTTCTAAACTCCAGAGGGTACAGGCCCAAATATGTCAAACAGTCCTCATACAATGAGATCCCCCTCACTCTTCTAAACTCAAGTGAGTACAGGCCCAGAGACAACAAACACTACTCATACAATGAGATCCCCCCTCATTCTTCAAAACTCCACAGAGTACAGGCCCAGAGACGTCAAACACTCCTCATACAATGGGATCCACCCCAATTCTTCTAAACTCCAGTGAGTAAAGGCCCAGAGACATCAAACACTCCTCATACAGTAAGATCCCCCCTCATTCTTCTAAACTCCAGTGAGTACAGGCCCAGAGACATCAAACACTCCTTATACAATGAGATCCCCTCATTCTTCAAAACTCCAGTGAGTACAGGCCAAGAGAAATCAAACACTCCTCATACAATGAGATCCCCCTCATTCTTCTAAACTCCCGTGAGTACAAGCGCAGAGACATCAAATACTCCTCATACAATGAGATCCGCCCTCAATCTTCTAAACTCCAGTGAGTACAGGCCCAGAGTCATCAAACACTCCTCATACAATGAGATCCCCCTTTTTCTATTAAACTGCGGTCAGTACAGGCCCAGAGACATCAAACACTCCTCATACAATGAGATGCCCCCTCATTCTTCTAAACTCCAGTGCCTACTGGCCCAGAGACATCAAACACTACTCATACAATGAGATACCCCCCATTCTTCAAAACTCCACAGAGTACAGGCCCAGAGACGTCAAACACTCCTCATACAATGGGATCCACCCCAATTCTTCTAAACTCCAGTGAGTAAAGGCCCAGAGACATCAAACACTCCTCATACGGTAAGATCCCCCGTCATTCTTCTAAACTCCAGTGAGTACAGGCCCAGAGACATCAAACACTCCTTATACAATGAGATCCCCTCATTCTTCAAAACTCCAGTGAGTACAGGCCCAGAGAAATCAAACACTCCTCATACAATGAGATCCCCCTCATTCTTCTAAACTCCCGTGAGTACAGGCCCAGAGACATCAAATACTCCTCATACAATGAGATCCGCCCTTAATCTTCTAAACTCCAGTGAGTACTGGCCCAGAGTCATCAAACACTCCTCATACAATGAGATGCCCCCACATTCTTCTAAACTCCAGTGAGTACAGGCTCAAAGACATCAAACACTCCTCATACAACGAGATTCCCCGTCATTCTTCTAAACTCCAGTGAGTACAGGCCCAAAGACATCAAACACTCCTCATACAATGAGATCCCCCTTTTTCTATTAAACTGCGGTCAGTACAGGCCCAGAGACATCAAACACTCCTCATACAATGAGGTCCCTCCCTCATTCTGCTAATCTCCAGTGAATAACGCCCAGAGACTTCAAACACTCCTCACACAATGAGATACCCGTCATTCTTCTAAACTCCAGTGAGTACAGGCCCAGAGACATCAAACACTCCAAATACAATGAGATTCTCCCCTCATTATTCTAAACTCCAGAGAGTACAGGCCCAGAGACATCAAACTCTCCTCATACAATGAGATCCCTCCCTCATTCTGCTAAACTCCAGTGAGTGCAGGCCCAGAGACATCAAACACTCCTCATACAATGAGATCCCCCACATTCTTCTAAACTCCAGTGAGCACTGGCCCAGAGACATCAAACACTCCTCATACAATGAGGTTCCCCCCCTCATTCTTCTAAACTCCAGTGAGTACAGGCCCAGTGACATCAAACACTCCTCATACAATGAGATTCCCCCTCATTCTTCTAAACTCCAGTGAGTACAGGCCCAGGGACATCAAACACTCCTCACACAATGAGATCCCACTCATTCTTCTAAACTCCAGAGGGTACAGGCCCAAATATGTCAAACAGTCCTCATACAATGAGATCCCCCTCACTCTTCTAAACTCAAGTCAGTACAGGCCCAGAGACAACAAACACTCCTCATACAATGAGATCCCCCCTCATTCTTCAAAACTCCACAGAGTACAGGCCCAGAGACGTCAAACCCTCCTCATACAATGGGATCCACCCCAATTCTTCTAAACTCCAGTGAGTAAAGGCCCAGAGACATCAAACACTCCTCATACAGTGAGATCCCCCCTCATTCTTCCAAACTCCAGTGCCTACTGGCCCAGAGACATCAAACACTACTCATACAATGAGATACCCCCCATTCTTCAAAACTCCACAGAGTACAGGCCCAGAGACGTCAAACACTCCTCATACAATGGGATCCACCCCAATTCTTCTAAACTCCAGTGAGTTAAGGCCCAGAGACATCAAACACTCCTCATACAGTAAGATCCCCCCTCATTCTTCTAAACTCCAGTGAGTACAGGCCCAGAGACATCAAACACTCCTTATACAATGAGATCCCCTCATTCTTCAAAACTCCAGTGAGTACAGGCCCAGAGAAATCAAACACTCCTCATACAATGAGATCCCCCTCATTCTTCTAAACTCCCGTGAGTACAGGCGCAGAGACATCAAATACTCCTCATACAATGAGATCCGCCCTCAATCTTCTAAACTCCAGTGAGTACAGGCCCAGAGACATCAAACACTCCTCATACAATGAGATGCCCCCTCATTCTTCTAAACTCCAGTGAGTACAGGCTCAAAGACATCAAACACTCCTCATACAACGAGATTCCCCGTCATTCTTCTAAACTCCAGTGAGTACAGGCCCAGAGACATCAAAAACTCCTCATACAATGAGATCCCCCTCATTCTTCTAAACTCCAGAGAGTACAGGCCCAGAGACATCAAACACTCCACATACAATGAGATCCCCCCTCATTCTTCTAAACTCCAGTGAGTACAGGCTCAAAGACATCAAACACTCCTCATACAACGAGATTCCCCGTCATTCTTCTAAACTCCAGTGAGTACAGGCCCAGAGACATCAAAAACTCCTCATACAATGAGTTCCCCTCATTCTTCTAAGCTCCAGTGAGTACAGGCCCAGAGACATCAAACACTCCTCATACAATGAGATCCCCCTTTTTGTATTAAACTGCGGTCAGTACAGGCCCAGAGACATCAAACACTCCTCAAACACTGAGATCCACCCTCATTCTTCTAAACTCCACAGAGTACAGGCCCAAATATGTCAAACAGTCCTCATACAATGAGATCCCCCTCACTCTTCTAAACTCAAGTCAGTACAGGCCCAGAGACAACAAACACTCCTCATACAATGAGATCCCCCCTCATTCTTCAAAACTCCACAGAGTACAGGCCCAGAGACGTCAAACACTCCTCATACAATGGGATCCACCCCAATTCTTCTAAACTCCAGTGAGTAAAGGCCCAGAGACACCAAACACTCCTCATACAGTGAGATCCCCCCTCATTCTTCTAAACTCCAGTGCCTACTGGCCCAGAGACTTCAAACACTACTCATACAATGAGATACACCCCATTCTTCAAAACTCCACAGAGTACAGGCCCAGAGACGTCAAACACTCCTCATACAATGGGATCCACCACAATTCTTCTAAACTCCAGTGAGTAAAGGCCCAGAGACATCAAACACTCCTCATACAGTAAGATCCCCCCTCATTCTTCTAAACTCCAGTGAGTACAGGCCCAGAGACATCAAACACTCCTTATACAATGAGATCCCCTCATTCTTCAAAACTCCAGTGAGTACAGGCCCAGAGAAATCAAACACTCCTCATACAATGAGATCCCCCTCATTCTTCTAAACTCCCGTGAGTACAGGCCCAGAGACATCAAATACTCCTCATACAATGAGATCCGCCCTCAATCTTCTAAACTCCAGTGAGTACAGGCCCAGAGTCATCAAACACTCCTCATACAATGAGATGCCCCCACATACTTCTAAACTCCAGTGAGTACAGGCTCAAAGACATCAAACACTCATCATACAACGAGATTCCCCGTCATTCTTCTAAACTCCAGTGAGTACAGGCCCAAAGACATCAAACACACCTCATACAATGAGATCCCCCTTTTTCTATTAAACTGCGGTCAGTACAGGCCCAGAGACATCAAACACTCCTCATACAATGAGGTGCCTCCCTCATTCTGCTAATCTACAGTGAATAACGCGCAGAGACTTCAAACACTCCTCACACAATGAGATCCCCGTCATTCTTCTAAACTCCAGTGAGTACAGGCCCAGAGACATCAAACACTCCAAATACAATGAGATTCTCCCCTCATTCTTCTAAACTCCA
This sequence comes from Hypanus sabinus, assembly GCF_030144855.1. Lineage (NCBI taxonomy): Eukaryota > Metazoa > Chordata > Chondrichthyes > Myliobatiformes > Dasyatidae > Hypanus > Hypanus sabinus. Next base: position 144,356 of record NW_026781318.1, read on the forward strand.
GAGAGTACAGGCCCAGAGATATCAAACTCTCCTCACACAATGAGATCCCTCCCTCATTCTGCTAAACTCCAGTGAGTGCCGGCCCAGAGACATCAAACACTCCTCATACAATGAGATCCCCCACATTCTTCTAAACTCCAGTGAGCACTGGCCCAGAGACATCAAACACTCTTCATACAATGAGATTCCCCCCCTCATTCTTCTAAACTCCAGTGAGTACAGGCCCAGTGACATCAAACACTCCTCATACAATGAGATTCCCCCTCATTCTTCTAAACTCCAGAGAGTACAGGCCCAGGGACATCAAACACTCCTCACACAATGAGATCCCACTCATTCTTCTAAACTCCAGAGAGTACAGGCCCAGAGACATCAAACTCTCCTCATACAATGAGATCCCTCCCTCATTCTGCTAAACTCCAGTGAGTACAGGCCCAGAGACATCAAACACTCTGCATACAATGAGATCCCCCCTCTTTCTTCTAAACTCCAGTGAGTACAGGCCCAGTGACATCAAACACTCCTCATACAATGAGATTCCCCCTCATTCTTCTAAACTCCAGTGAGTACAGGCCCAGAGACATCAAACACTCCTCACACAATGATATCCCACTTATTCTTCTAAACTCCAGAGAGTACAGGCACAGAGACATCAAACTCTCCTCATACAATGAGATCCCCCTCATTCTTCTAAACTCCAGTGAGCACAGGCCCAGAGACATCAAACACTCCTCATACAATGTGATCCCCCTCATTCTTCTAAACTCCAGTGAGCACAGGCCCAGAGACATCAAACACTCCTCATACAATGAGATCACCTCTCACTCTTCTAAACTCAAGTCAGTACAGGCCCAGAGACAACAAACACTCCTCATACAATGAGATCCCCCCTCATTCTTCAAAACTCCACAGAGTACAGGCCCAGAGACATCAAACACTCCTCATACAGTGAGATCCCCCGTCATTCTTCTAAACTCCAGTGCCTACTGGCCCAGAGACATCAAACACTACTCATACAATGAGATACACCCCATTCTTCAAAACTCCACAGAGTACAGGCCCAGAGAAATCAAACACTCCTCATACAATGAGATCCCCCTCATTCTTCTAAACTCCCGTGAGTACAGGCGCAGAGACATCAAATACTCCTCATACAATGAGATCCCCCACATTCTTCTAAACTCCAGTGAGCACTGGCCCAGAGACATCAAACACTCCTCATACAATGAGATTCCCCCCCTCATTCTTCTAAACTCCAGTGAGTACAGGCCCAGTGACATCAAACACTCCTCATACAATGAGATTCCCCCTCATTCTTCCACACTCCAGTGAGAACAGGCACAGAGACTTCAAACACTCTGCATACAATGAGATCCCCCCTCTTTCTTCTAAACTCCAGTGAGTACAAGCCGAGAGACATTAAACACTGCTCATACAATGAGATCCCCCTCATTCTTCCATACTCCAGTGAGTACAGGCCCAGAGACATCAAACACTCCTCATACAATGAGATCACCCTCACTCTTCTAAACTCAAGTCAGTACAGGCCCAGAGACAACAAACACTCCTCATACAATGAGATCCCCCCTCATTCTTCAAAACTCCACAGAGTACAGGCCCAGAGACGTCAAACACTCCTCATACAGTGAGATCCCCCCTCATTCTTCTAAACTCCAGTGCCTACTGGCCCAGAGACATCAAACACTACTCATACAATGAGATACACCCCATTCTTCAAAACTCCACAGAGTACAGGCCCAGAGAAATCAAACACTCCTCATACAATGAGATCCCCCTCACTCTTCTAAACTCAAGTCAGTACAGGCCCAGAGACAACAAACACTCCTCATACAATGAGATCCCCCCTCATTCTTCAAAACTCCACAGAGTACAGGCCCAGAGACATCAAACACTCCTCATACAGTGAGATCCCCCCTCATTCTTCTAAACTCCAGTGCCTACTGGCCCAGAGACATCAAACACTACTCATACAATGAGATACACCCCATTCTTCAAAACTCCACAGAGTACAGGCCCAGAGAAATCAAACACTCCTCATACAATGAGATCCCCCTCATTCTTCTAAACTCCCGTGAGTACAGGCCCAGAGACATCAAATACTCCTCATACAATGAGATCCGCCCTCAATCTTCTAACCTCCAGTGAGTACAGGCCCAGAGTCATCAAACACTCCTCATACAATGAGATGCCCCCACATTCTTCTAAACTCCAGTGAGTACAGGCTCAAAGACATCAAACACTCCTCATACAACGATATTCCCCGTCATTCTTCTAAACTCCAGTGAGTACAGGCCCAGAGACATCAAACTCTCCTCATACAATGAGATCCCTCCCTCATTCTGCTAAACTCCAGTGAGTGCAGGCCCAGAGACATCAAACACTCCTCATACAATGAGATCCCCCACATTCTTCTAAACTCCAGTGAGCACTGGCCCAGAGACATCAAACACTCCTCCTACAATGAGATTCCCCCCCTCATTCTTCTAAACTCCAGTGAGCACTGGCCCAGTGACATCAAACACTCCTCATACAATGAGATTCCCCCTCATTCTTCTAAACTCCAGTGAGTACAGGCCCAAGGACATCAAACACTCCTCACACAATGAGATCCCACTCATTCCTCTAAACTCCAGTGAGCACAGGCCCAGAGACATCAAACACTCCTCATACAATGAGATCCCCCCTCATTCTTCCACACTCCAGTGAGAACAGGCCCAGAGACTTCAAACACTGCATACAATGAGATCCCCCCTCTTTCATCTAAACTCCAGTGAGTACAGGCCCAGTGACATCAAACACTCCTCATACAATGAGATTCCCCCTCATTCTTCTAAACTCCAGTGAGTACAGGCCCAGAGACATCAAACACTCCTCACACAATGATATCCCACTTATTCTTCTAAACTCCAGAGAGTACAGGCACAGAGACATCAAACTCTCCTCATACAATGAGATCCCCCTCATTCTTCTAAACTCCAGTGAGCACAGGCCCAGAGACATCAAACACTCCTCATACAATGTGATCCCCCTCATTCTTCTAAACTCCAGTGAGCACAGGCCCAGAGACATCAAACACTCCTCATACAATGAGATACCCCCTCATTCTTCATCACTCCAGTGAGAACAGGCACAGAGACTTCAAACACTCTGCATACAATGAGATCCCCCCTCTTTCTTCTAAACTCCAGTGAGTACAAGCCGAGAGACATTAAACACTGCTCATACAATGAGATCCCACTCATTCCTCCATACTCCAGTGATTACAGGCCCAGAGACATCAAACACTCCTCATACAATGAGATCCCCCTCACTCTTCTAAACTCAAGTCAGTACAGGCCCAGAGACAACAAACACTCCTCATACAATGAGATCCCCCCTCATTCTTCAAAACTCCACAGAGTACAGGCCCAGAGACGTCAAACACTCCTCATACAATGGGATCCACCCCAATTCTTCTAAACTCCAGTGAGTAAAGGCCCAGAGACATCAAACACTCCTCATACAGTGAGATCCCCCCTCATTCTTCTAAACTCCAGTGCCTACTGGCCCAGAGACATCAAACACTACTCATACAATGAGATACCCCCCATTCTTCAAAACTCCACAGAGTACAGGCCCAGAGAAATCAAACACTCCTCATACAATGAGATCCCCCTCATTCTTCTAAACTCCCGTGAGTACAGGCCCAGAGACATCAAATACTCCTCATACAATGAGATCCGCCCTCAATCTTCTAAACTCCAGTGAGTACAGGCCCAGAGTCATCAAACACTCCTCATACAATGAGATGCCCCCACATTCTTCTAAACTCCAGTTAGTACAGGCTCAAAGACATCAAACACTCCTCATACAACGAGATTCCCCGTCATTCTTCTAAACTCCAGTGAGTACAGACCCAAAGACATCAAACACTCCTCATACAATGAGATCCCCCTTTTTCTATTAAACTGCGGTCAGTACAGGCCCAGAGACATCAAACACTCCTCATACAATGAGGTCCCTCCCTCATTCTGCTAATCTCCAGTGAATAACGCCCGGAGACTTCAAACACTCCTCACACAATGAGATCCCCGTCATTCTTCTAAACTCCAGTGAGTACAGGCCCAGAGACATCAAACCCTCCAAATACAATGAGATTCTCCCCTCATTCTTCTAAACTCCAGAGAGTACAGGCCCAGAGACATCAAACTCTCCTCATACAATGAGATCCCTCCATCATTCTGCTAAACTCCAGTGAGTGCAGGCCCAGAGACTTCAAACACTCCTCATACAATGAGATCCCCCACATTCTTCTAAACTCCAGTGAGCACTGGCCCAGAGACATCAAACACTCCTCATACAATGAGATTCCCCCCCTCATTCTTCTAAACTCCAGTGAGTACAGGCCCAGTGACATCAAACACTCCTCATACAATGAGATTCCCCCTCATTCTTCTAAACTCCAGTGAGTACAGGCCCAGGGACATCAAACACTCCTCACACAATGAGATCCCACTCATTCTTCTAAACTCCAGAGAGTACAGGCCCAGAGACATCAAACTCTCCTCATACAATGAGATCCCTCCCACATTCTGCTAAACTCCAGTGAGTACAGGCCCAGAGACATCAAACACTCCTCATACAATGAGATCCCCCTCATTCTTCTAAACTCCAGTCAGCACAGGCCCAGAGACATCAAGCACTCCTCATAAAATGAGATCCCCCCTCATTCTTCCACACTCCAGTGAGAACAGGCCCAGAGACTTCAAACACTCTGCATACAATGAGATCCCCCCTCTTTCTTCTAAACTCCAGTGAGTACAGGCCCAGTGACATCAAACACTCCTCATACAATGAGATTCCCCCTCATTCTTCTAAACTCCAGTGAGTACAGGCCCAGAGACATCAAACACTCCTCACACAATGATATCCCACTTATTCTTCTAAACTCCAGAGAGTACAGGCACAGAGACATCAAACTCTCCTCATACAATGAGATCCCCCTCATTCTTCTAAACTCCAGTGAGCACAGGCCCAGAGACATCAAACACTCCTCATACAATGTGATCCCCCTCATTCTTCTAAACTCCAGTGAGTACAGGCCCAGAGACATCAAACACTCCTCATACAATGAGATTCCCCTCATTCTTCTAAACTCCAGTGAGTACAGGCCCAGAGACATCAAACACTCCTCATACAATGAGATACCCCCTCATTCTTCCACACTCCAGTGAGAACAGGCACAGAGACTTCAAACACTCTGCATACAATGAGATCCCCCCTCTTTCTTCTAAACTCCAGTGAGTACAAGCCGAGAGACATTAAACACTGCTCATACAATGAGATCCCCCTCATTCTTCCATACTCCAGTGAGTACAGGCCCAGAGACATCAAACACTCCTCATACAATGAGATCCCCCTCACTCTTCTAAACTCAAGTCAGTACAGGCCCAGAGACAACAAACACTCCTCATACAATGAGATCCCCCCTCATTCTTCAAAACTCCACAGAGTACAGGCCCAGAGACGTCAAACACTCCTCATACAGTGAGATCCCCCCTCATTCTTCTAAACTCCAGTGCCTACTGGCCCAGAGACATCAAACACTACTCATACAATGAGATACACCCCATTCTTCAAAACTCCACAGAGTACAGGCCCAGAGAAATCAAACACTCCTCATACAATGAGATCCCCCTCACTCTTCTAAACTCAAGTCAGTACAGGCCCAGAGACAACAAACACTCCTCATACAATGAGATCCCCCCTCATTCTTCAAAACTCCACAGAGTACAGGCCCAGAGACATCAAACACTCCTCATACAGTGAGATCCCCCCTCATTCTTCTAAACTCCAGTGCCTACTGGCCCAGAGACATCAAACACTACTCATACAATGAGATACACCCCATTCTTCAAAACTCCACAGAGTACAGGCCCAGAGAAATCAAACACTCCTCATACAATGAGATCCCCCTCATTCTTCTAAACTCCCGTGAGTACAGGCCCAGAGACATCAAATACTCCTCATACAATGAGATCCCCCACATTCTTCTAAACTCCAGTGAGCACTGGCCCAGAGACATCAAACACTCCTCACACAATGAGATTCCCCCCCTCATTCTTCTAAACTCCAGTGAGTACAGGCCCAGTGACATCAAACACTCCTCATACAATGAGATTCCCCCTCATTCTTCCACACTCCAGTGAGAACAGGCACAGAGACTTCAAACACTCTGCATACAATGAGATCCCCCCTCTTTCTTCTAAACTCCAGTGAGTACAAGCCGAGAGACATTAAACACTGCTCATACAATGAGATCCCCCTCATTCTTCCATACTCCAGTGAGTACAGGCCCAGAGACATCAAACACTCCTCATACAATGAGATCCCCCTCACTCTTCTAAACTCAAGTCAGTACAGGCCCAGAGACAACAAACACTCCTCATACAATGAGATCCCCCCTCATTCTTCAAAACTCCACAGAGTACAGGCCCAGAGACGTCAAACACTCCTCATACAGTGAGATCCCCCCTCATACTTCTAAACTCCAGTGCCTACTGGCCCAGAGACATCAAACACTACTCATACAATGAGATACACCCCATTCTTCAAAACTCCACAGAGTACAGGCCCAGAGAAATCAAACACTCCTCATACAATGAGATCCCCCTCACTCTTCTAAACTCAAGTCAGTACAGGCCCAGAGACAACAAACACTCCTCATACAATGAGATCCCCCCTCATTCTTCAAAACTCCACAGAGTACAGGCCCAGAGACATCAAACACTCCTCATACAGTGAGATCCCCCCTCATTCTTCTAAACTCCAGTGCCAACTGGCCCAGAGACATCAAACACTACTCATACAATGAGATACACCCCATTCTTCAAAACTCCACAGAGTACAGGCCCGGAGAAATCAAACACTCCTCATACAATGAGATCCCCCTCATTCTTCTAAACTCCCGTGAGTACAGGCCCAGAGACATCAAATACTCCTCATACAATGAGATCCGCCCTCAATCTTCTAACCTCCAGTGAGTACAGGCCCAGAGTCATCAAACACTCCTCATACAATGAGATGCCCCCACATTCTTCTAAACTCCGGTGAGTACAGGCTCAAAGACATCAAACACTCCTCATACAACGAGATTCCCCGTCATTCTTCTAAACTCCAGTGAGTACAGGCCCAGAGACATCAAACTCTCCTCATACAATGAGATCCCTCCCTCATTCTGCTAAACTCCAGTGAGTGCAGGCCCAGAGACATCAAACACTCCTCATACAATGAGATCCCCCCTCATTCTTCTAAACTCCAGTGAGTACAGGCCCAGGGACATCAAACACTCCTCACACAATGAGATCCCCACATTCTTCTAAACTCCAGTGAGCACTGGCCCAGAGACATCAAACACTCCTCATACAATGAGATTCCCCCCCTCATTCTTCTAAACTCCAGTGAGTACAGGCCCAGTGACATCAAACACTCCTCACACAATGAGATCCCTCCCACATTCTGCTAAACTCCAGTGAGTACAGGCCCAGAGACATCAAACACTCCTCATACAATGAGATCCCCCTCATTCTTCTAAACTCCAGTCAGCACAGGCCCAGAGACATCAAGCACTCCTCATAAAATGAGATCCCCCCTCATTCTTCCACACTCCAGTGAGAACAGGCCCAGAGACTTCAAACACTCTGCATACAATGAGATCCCCCCTCTTTCTTCTAAACTCCAGTGAGTACAGGCCCAGTGACATCAAACACTCCTCATACAATGAGATTCCCCCTCATTCTTCTAAACTCCAGTGAGTACAGGCCCAGAGACATCAAACACTCCTCACACAATGATATCCCACTTATTCTTCTAAACTCCAGAGAGTACAGGCACAGAGACATCAAACTCTCCTCATACAATGAGATCCCCCTCATTCTTCTAAACTCCAGTGAGCACAGGCCCAGAGACATCAAACACTCCTCATACAATGTGATCCCCCTCATTCTTCTAAACTCCAGTGAGTACAGGCCCAGAGACATCAAACACTCCTCATACAATGAGATTCCCCTCATTCTTCTAAACTCCAGTGAGTACAGGCCCAGAGACATCAAACACTCCTCATACAATGAGATACCCCCTCATTCTTCCACACTCCAGTGAGAACAGGCACAGAGACTTCAAACACTCTGCATACAATGAGATCCCCCCTCTTTCTTCTAAACTCCAGTGAGTACAAGCCGAGAGACATTAAACACTGCTCATACAATGAGATCCCCCTCATTCTTCCATACTCCAGTGAGTACAGGCCCAGAGACATCAAACACTCCTCATACAATGAGATCCCCCTCACTCTTCTAAACTCAAGTCAGTACAGGCCCAGAGACAACAAACACTCCTCATACAATGAGATCCCCCCTCATTCTTCAAAACTCCACAGAGTACAGGCCCAGAGACGTCAAACACTCCTCATACAGTGAGATCCCCCCTCATTCTTCTAAACTCCAGTGCCTACTGGCCCAGAGACATCAAACACTACTCATACAATGAGATACACCCCATTCTTCAAAACTCCACAGAGTACAGGCCCAGAGAAATCAAACACTCCTCATACAATGAGATCCCCCTCACTCTTCTAAACTCAAGTCAGTACAGGCCCAGAGACAACAAACACTCCTCATACAATGAGATCCCCCCTCATTCTTCAAAACTCCACAGAGTACAGGCCCAGAGACATCAAACACTCCTCATACAGTGAGATCCCCCCTCATTCTTCTAAACTCCAGTGCCTACTGGCCCAGAGACATCAAACACTACTCATACAATGAGATACACCCCATTCTTCAAAACTCCACAGAGTACAGGCCCAGAGAAATCAAACACTCCTCATACAATGAGATCCCCCTCATTCTTCTAAACTCCCGTGAGTACAGGCCCAGAGACATCAAATACTCCTCATACAATGAGATCCCCCACATTCTTCTAAACTCCAGTGAGCACTGGCCCAGAGACATCAAACACTCCTCACACAATGAGATTCCCCCCCTCATTCTTCTAAACTCCAGTGAGTACAGGCCCAGTGACATCAAACACTCCTCATACAATGAGATTCCCCCTCATTCTTCCACACTCCAGTGAGAACAGGCACAGAGACTTCAAACACTCTGCATACAATGAGATCCCCCCTCTTTCTTCTAAACTCCAGTGAGTACAAGCTGAGAGACATTAAACACTGCTCATACAATGAGATCCCCCTCATTCTTCCATACTCCAGTGAGTACAGGCCCAGAGACATCAAACACTCCTCATACAATGAGATCCCCCTCACTCTTCTAAACTCAAGTCAGTACAGGCCCAGAGACAACAAACACTCCTCATACAATGAGATCCCCCCTCATTCTTCAAAACTCCACAGAGTACAGGCCCAGAGACGTCAAACACTCCTCATACAGTGAGATCCCCCCTCATACTTCTAAACTCCAGTGCCTACTGGCCCAGAGACATCAAACACTACTCATACAATGAGATACACCCCATTCTTCAAAACTCCACAGAGTACAGGCCCAGAGAAATCAAACACTCCTCATACAATGAGATCCCCCTCACTCTTCTAAACTCAAGTCAGTACAGGCCCAGAGACAACAAACACTCCTCATACAATGAGATCCCCCCTCATTCTTCAAAACTCCACAGAGTACAGGCCCAGAGACATCAAACACTCCTCATACAGTGAGATCCCCCCTCATTCTTCTAAACTCCAGTGCCAACTGGCCCAGAGACATCAAACACTACTCATACAATGAGATACACCCCATTCTTCAAAACTCCACAGAGTACAGGCCCGGAGAAATCAAACACTCCTCATACAATGAGATCCCCCTCATTCTTCTAAACTCCCGTGAGTACAGGCCCAGAGACATCAAATACTCCTCATACAATGAGATCCGCCCTCAATCTTCTAACCTCCAGTGAGTACAGGCCCAGAGTCATCAAACACTCCTCATACAATGAGATGCCCCCACATTCTTCTAAACTCCAGTGAGCACAGGCTCAAAGACATCAAACACTCCTCATACAACGAGATTCCCCGTCATTCTTCTAAACTCCAGTGAGTACAGGCCCAGAGACATCAAACTCTCCTCATACAATGAGATCCCTCCCTCATTCTGCTAAACTCCAGTGAGTGCAGGCCCAGAGACATCAAACACTCCTCATACAATGAGATCCCCCCTCATTCTTCTAAACTCCAGTGAGTACAGGCCCAGGGACATCAAACACTCCTCACACAATGAGATCCCCACATTCTTCTAAACTCCAGTGAGCACTGGCCCAGAGACATCAAACACTCCTCATACAATGAGATTCCCCCCCTCATTCTTCTAAACTCCAGTGAGTACAGGCCCAGTGACATCAAACACTCCTCACACAATGAGATCCCACTCATTCTTCTAAACTCCAGAGAGTACAGGCCCAGAGACATCAAACTCTCCTCATACAATGAGATCCCTCCCTCATTCTGCTAAACTCCAGTGAGTACAGGCCCAGAGACATCAAACACTCCTCATACAATGAGATCCCCCTCATTCCTCTAAACTCCAGTGAGCACAGGCCCAGAGACATCAAACACTCCTCATACAATGAGATCCCCCCTCATTCTTCCACACTCCAGTGAGAACAGGCCCAGAGACTTCAAACACTCTGCATACAATGAGATCCCCCCTCTTTCTTCTAAACTCCAGTGAGTACAGGCCCAGTGACATCAAACACTCCTCATACAATGAGATTCCCCCTCATTCTTCTAAACTCCAGTGAGTACAGGCCCAGAGACATCAAACACTCCTCACACAATGATATCCCACTTATTCTTCTAAACTCCAGAGAGTACAGGCACAGAGACATCAAACTCTCCTCATACAATGAGATCCCCCTCATTCTTCTAAACTCCAGTGAGCACAGGCCCAGAGACATCAAACACTCCTCATACAATGTGATCCCCCTCATTCTTCTAAACTCCAGTGAGCACAGGCCCAGAGACATCAAACACTCCTCATACAATGAGATACCCCCTCATTCTTCCACATTCCTGTGAGAACAGGCACAGAGACTTCAAACACTCTGCATACAATGAGATCCCCCCTCTTTCTTCTAAACTCCAGTGAGTACAAGCCGAGAGACATTAAACACTGCTCATACAATGAGATCCCCCTCATTCCTCCATACTCCAGTGAGTACAGGCCCAGAGACATCAAACACTCCTCATACAATGAGATCCCCCTCACTCTTCTAAACTCAAGTCAGTACAGGCCCAGAGACAACAAACACTCCTCATACAATGAGATCCCCCCTCATTCTTCAAAACTCCACAGAGTACAGGCCCAGAGACGTCAAACACTCCTCATACAATGGGATCCACCCCAATTCTTCTAAACTTCAGTGAGTAAAGGCCCAGAGACATCAAACACTCCTCATACAGTGAGATCCCCCCTCATTCTTCTAAACTCCAGTGCCTACTGGCCCAGAGACATCAAACACTACTCATACAATGAGATACCCCCCATTCTTCAAAACTCCACAGAGTACAGGCCCAGAGAAATCAAACACTCCTCATACAATGAGATCCCCCTCATTCTTCTAAACTCCCGTGAGTACAGGCCCAGAGACATCAAATACTCCTCATACAATGAGATCCGCCCTCAATCTTCTAAACTCCAGTGAGTACAGGCCCAGAGTCATCAAACACTCCTCATACAATGAGATGCCCCCACATTCTTCTAAACTCCAGTTAGTACAGGCTCAAAGACATCAAACACTCCACATACAACGAGATTCCCCGTCATTCTTCTAAACTCCAGTGAGTACAGGCCCAAAGACATCAAACACTCCTCATACAATGAGATCCCCCTTTTTCTATTAAACTGCGGTCAGTACAGGCCCAGAGACATCAAACACTCCTCATACAATGAGGTCCCTCCCTCATTCTGCTAATCTCCAGTGAATAACGCCCAGAGACTTCAAACACTCCTCACACAATGAGATCCCCGTCATTCTTCTAAACTCCAGTGAGTACAGGCCCAGAGACATCAAACCCTCCAAATACAATGAGATTCTCCCCTCATTCTTCTAAACTCCAGAGAGTACAGGCCCAGAGACATCAAACTCTCCTCATACAATGAGATCCCTCCCTCATTCTGCTAAACTCCAGTGAGTGCAGGCCCAGAGACTTCAAACACTCCTCATACAATGAGATCCCCCACATTCTTCTAAACTCCAGTGAGCACTGGCCCAGAGACATCAAACACTCCTCATACAATGAGATTCCCCCCCTCATTCTTCTAAACTCCAGTGAGTACAGGCCCAGTGACATCAAACACTCCTCATACAATGAGATTCCCCCTCATTCTTCTAAACTCCAGTGAGTACAGGCCCAGGGACATCAAACACTCCTCACACAATGAGATCCCACTCATTCTTCTAAACTCCAGAGAGTACAGGCCCAGAGACATCAAACTCTCCTCATACAATGAGATCCCTCCCACATTCTGCTAAACTCCAGTGAGTACAGGCCCAGAGACATCAAACACTACTCATACAATGAGATCCCCCTCATTCTTCTAAACTCCAGTCAGCACAGGCCCAGAGACATCAAACACTCCTCATAAAATGAGATCCCCCCTCATTCTTCCACACTCCAGTGAGAACAGGCCCAGAGACTTCAAACACTCTGCATACAATGAGATCCCCCCTCTTTCTTCTAAACTCCAGTGAGTACAGGCCCAGTGACATCAAACACTCCTCATACAATGAGATTCCCCCTCATTCTTCTAAACTCCAGTGAGTACAGGCCCAGAGACATCAAACACTCCTCACAAAATGATATCCCACTTATTCTTCTAAACTCCAGAGAGTACAGGCACAGAGACATCAAACTCTCCTCATACAATGAGATCCCCCTCATTCTTCTAAACTCCAGTGAGCACAGGCCCAGAGACAACAAACACTCCTCATACAATGTGATCCCCCTCATTCTTCTAAACTCCAGTGAGGACAGGCCCAGAGACATCAAACACTCCTCATACAATGAGATACCCCCTCATTCTTCCACACTCCAGTGAGAACAGGCACAGAGACTTCAAACACTCTGCATACAATGAGATCCCCCCTCTTTCTTCTAAACTCCAGTGAGTACAAGCCGAGAGACATTAAACACTGCTCATACAATGAGATCCACCTCATTCTTCCATACTCCAGTGAGTACAGGCCCAGAGACATCAAACACTCCTCATACAATGAGATCCCCCTCATTCTTCTAAACTCCAGTGAGCACAGGCCCAGAGACATCAAACACTCCTCATACAATGAGATCCCCCCTCATTCTTCCACACTCCAGTGAGAACAGGCCCAGAGACTTCAAACACTCTGCATACAATGAGATCCCCCCTCTTTCTTCTAAACTCCAGTGAGTACAGGCCCAGGGACATCAAACACTCCTCACACAATGAGATCCCACTCATTCTTCTAAACTCCAGAGAGTACAGGCCCAGAGACATCAAACTCTCCTCATACAATGAGATCCCTCCCTCATTCTGCTAAACTCCAGTGAGTACAGGCCCAGAGACATCAAACACTCCTCATACAATGAGATCTCCCCTCATTCTTCTAAACTCCAGAGAGTACAGGCCCAGAGACATCAAACTCTCCTCATACAATGAGATCCCTCCCTCATTCTTCTTAACTCCAGTGAGCACAGGCCCAGAGACATCAAACACTCCTCATACAATGAGATCCCCCCTCATTCTTCCACACTCCAGTGAGAACAGGCCCAGAGACTTCAAACACTCTGCATAGAATGAGATCCCCCCTCTTTCTTCTAAACTCCAGTGAGTACAAGCCGAGAGACTTTAAACACTGCTCATACAATGAGATCCCCCTCATTCTTCCATACTCCAGTGAGCACAGGCCCAGAGACATCAAACACTCCTCATACAATGAGATCCCCCTCATTCTGCTAAACTCCAGTGAGTACAGGCCCAGAGACATCAAACACTCCTCATACAATGAGATCCCCCTCATTCTTCCATACTCCAGTGAGTACAGGCCCAGAGACATCAAACACTCCTCATACAATGAGATCCCTCCTCATTCTTCTAATCTCCAGTGAGCACAGGCCCAGAGACATCAAACACTCCTCATACAATGAGATCCCCCCTCATTCTTCCACACTCCAGTGAGAACAGGCCCAGAGACTTCAAACACTCTGCATACAATGAGATCCCCCCTCTTTCTTCTAAACTCCAGTGAGTACAAGCCGAGAGACATTAAACACTGCTCATACAATGAGATCCCCCTCATTCTTCCATACTCCAGTGAGTACAGGCCCAGAGACATCAAACACTCCTCATACAATGAGATCCCTCCTCATTCTTCTAAACTCCTGTGAGTACAGGCCCAGAGACATCAGACACTTCTCATACAATGAGATCCCTCCTCATTCTTCTAAACTCCAGTGAGTACAGGCCCAGAGACATCAGACACTTCTCATACAATGAGATCCCCCTCATTCTGCTAAACTCCAGTGAGTACAGGCCCAGAGACGTCAGACACTTCTCATACAATGAGATCACCCCTCATTCTTCTAAACTCCAGTGAGTACAGGCCCAGAGACATCAGACACTTCTCATACAATGAGATCCCTCCTCATTCTTCTAAACTCCAGTGAGTACAGGCCCAGAGACATCAGACACTTCTCATACAATGAGATCCCCCTCATTCTGCTAAACTCCAGTGAGTACAGGCCCAGAAGCATCAAACACTCCTGATAGGTTAACTCATTCAATCCTGAGATCATTCTCCATCAGCTGATGTGGCAGCACCTGTCCGAGGACTCCGGTCTGAGAGACATCCTTATCCAGAACCCTCTGTCTTTGACTGTGTGGCGACGCAGCGGGGAGTTCTAATGTTGAAAATAAAGTAAGACAGGTTCATTGGTTGGAAAGTTTCACTTCAGAATGTGTAAACTATGGAATAAAGTACAATCGGAAATATGTATTCTGCTTTCTGGTATATCTTCTGTACATTTTGTGTATTTTACGTGCTTTTGTTCCTCTCGGAGCCCTGTGGTGCATCAGGTAGCAAACTTTTCCATTTCCCTTTGCCCAGCCCAGCACGGATGGAAGAGCTGGCTGGATTTGAGCCGAGGACCGCTCACTGCAGATGCCAATGCAGCACCACTGGCCAGCTATTCTGTGCACATGTCTTAGACACACACACACACAATATATATATATATATTAATAAACTGAATAAATCTTCTCTATAGACAGGCTGGCTCTGTTGTCGGAGTCAAACTGGACACACTGGGGGCTGTAGCAGAACGAAGGACTCTGTGGAAAATCCTGGCAACATTCGACAATGTTTCCCTCCCTCTGCATGCCACCTTGGTTGAACAGAGGAGCATTTTGTAGTGATAGACTGAGACACTGTGTTGCTCCACAGGGTGCCAAATGATTTCATTCCTACCGTTGACCATGAGCCTCTATAGGGAGTCAACGGACAGACGAGGAAGTGATGATCCCCTCACCTGTTAGACCGCTTGAGGTAACTGATTGTTTATTTTTTCTTACTTCTCTCCTAATATTTGTTTATCTGTGCATTTGTAATGCTACAGTGACACTGTCATTTCTTTGGGATCAGTCATGTATCTGTCTATCTTCCAGTCAGTTTGAACCAGTCTGGCCATTCTCCTCTGAGCTCTCTCACTTACAAGGCGTTTTCACCCACAGAACTGCCACTCACTCACTGGATGATTTTTTTCCCCACCATCCTCAGAAAGCTCTCGAGACTGCTGTGTGTGGAAATCACAAGAGATCAGCAGTTTCCAAGCCACAACTGTCCAGCGCCAGAGTCAGTGCCACTCAGAGAACACTCCTTCCCCATTCTAATGTCGCATCTGAGCAACAACTGAAATTCGTGACCATGTCTGCAGCCTTCTTTGCATTGATTTGCTGCCACACAGCTGGCAGATGAGATATTTGCATTAACAAGTGGCTGTACTTAATAAAATGGCCTCTGAGTGTATGGTTACGATACTGCACAATACAGTCACACATTAACATAAGCACAAGTCCCCGAGTGGCAGAGCCTGATGGTTGATGGTGCACGGGATTGTGTCCCGGAGCCATGTTTCAGTAAGAACAAGGATGCAGAAGTTCCTCATCTCTTGCCAGTATCAGCCACAGATGAGGATCTGGAACAGGAAGGCGGGTTTCAGATCCCTGGGGCGTTGCAACTAGTTCTGGGACAGGAGGGGATCAATGGTGGAGTTAGGGGGGGGGTCATGGGGCTGGGGTCCAGGCAGAGAGGCAGCGGGTAGCAACACAGAGACCGACGCAAAAGTTGGAAAAGAGAAAAGTCGGAGGGGAGTAGAGAAAAGTTACAGAGCAAAAGACACAAGTGTTACGAGATTCTAAAGGGGCGAAGAGTGAGAGGGCAACACACACAAATTGCTGGAGGAACTCAGCAGGTCAGGCAGCATCTGTGGAAAAGAGTAAACAGTCCGACATAGAAACAGGAGCAGGAGAAGACTCACAGACACGAGACAATCTGCAGACGCTGGAAATCCAGAGCAACACACACAAAATGCTGGAGGAACCCAGCAGGTCAGGCAGCATCTGTGGAAAAGAGTAAACAGTCGACATTTCAGGCCGAGACCCTTCGTCAGAGCTGGAAAGGAAGGAGAAAGAAGCCCCCCTTCTTAATAAGAATAAGAAAGTCGGGGAACAGGAGTACAGGTGATAGGTGATGCCCTTCCCCTTCCCTCCTCACCTCCACCTGGTGCACCTCCTCCTTTCCTTTCTCCCATGGTCCACTCTCCTCTCCTATCAGAGTCCTCCTTCTTCAGTGCTTTACCTTTCCTACCTATCACCCCCCCCCCCCAGCTTCTCACCTGTCCATCCCCTCCACCTGGTGCCCCTCCTCCTTCCCTTTCTCCCATGGTCCACTCCTATCAGAGTCCTCCTTCTTCAGTGCTTTACCTTTCCTACCTATCACCCCCCCCCCCAGCTTCTCACCTGTCCATCCCCTCCACCTGGATTTGCTTATCACCTTCCAGCTGGTACCCCCCACCCTACCCCCACCTTCTTGCTTTCTCCCCCTTCCTTTCCAGTCCTGATGAAGGGCGTCAGCCCGAAATGTCGGCTATTTACCCATTTTGTGTGTGTTTCTCTGCTTTCACAACAGCTGCAGAGTCACTTGGCTGAGTGGTGTCATCACAACTCACTGTCAGTAAATCCCAACAGTGTCCCACTGATTTATCAAAGGAGGTGTTAAATCAGCATGCAGGAGGGAGATTGAAAACTTGGCTGAGTGGTGTCATCACAACAACCTCTCACTCAGTGTCAGTAAATCCCAACAGGAACAGGAGGGAGATTGAAAACTTGGCTGAGTGGTGTCATCACAACAACCTCTCACTCAGTGTCAGTAAGAGCAAGGAAATGACTGTAGGCTTCAGCAGAGGGAAGTCCATGACCCAGTAATCATCAGAGGTGGAGAGGGTCGGTAACTTTAAATTCCCGGCTGTCACTATCTCAGAGGACCCATCATTTGAATATTATTGCTTACGAAAGGACGACAGTGCCTCTACTTGCTTAGGAGTCTGTGGAGGTTTGGGATGTCATTGAAAACCTGGGCAAACTTCTACAGATGTGCGGTGGAAAGTGTGGTGACTGGCTGCGTTACGCCCTGGTACGGGAACACCAATGACTCTGAGTGGAAAATCCCACAAAAGGTAGTGGATTGGGCCCCGTACATCACGGGTAAAACCCTCCCAACCATCTCCAGGAAACGTTGTCGCAGGAAAGCATCAGAGATCCTCACCACCCAGGCCACCCTCTTTTCTCACTGCTGCCATCAGGAAGAAGGTACAGGAGCCTCAGGACTCACACCAGCAGGGTCAGGGACAGTTACTACCCCCCAAACATCCGGCTCCGGAACAAAAGGGGACAGCGACTCTCATTCTACTGAGATTCCCACAACCGATGGTCTCACTTTAAGGACTTCATCTTGTTATCTTGTTATTTCATGCTCATTATCTATGGCTGTCTATTTACATTTGCACAGTTTGTTGTTCATTGATCCCGTTCACAGTTTTCCCCACGTGAAAAAGAATCCCAGGGCTGTCTGTGATGACATGCACCGACTCTGATGATAAATTTAACTTTGAACTTTGGAATTTTCATAACGCTGTACTGCATTTCTTTTCTCCTGCGAATGCCCACGGTAAATAAATAAGTCTCAAGGTACTTTGAGAATACATTTCGAGACGGGAGGGCGAGGGAGAACAGGGAGGCGGACGAGAGAGAGAGAGGCGAGGGGCGAGAGCGGAGATAGAGACTTCAGAGGCGAGGGGACTGTGAAGAGGCAGGGGTCTGGAGAAGGAAAGGGGTAAGAGAGAAGGGGAACGAGCGAGGGCGAAGGGGAAGAGAAAGAGGAAGCAGAAGTTAGAGCAGAAAGACGGAGGCAGTGGGTGGTGGGGGGGTGGGGAGGGGAGGAGAGCTCCGGGAAGGAGGGAGTGGGGAGAGGGGTGGGTTTACGGCTGAGTTAAGGGGAAGGGCGGTGGAAGACGGGAGGTTGGTCTTGGGAGAGAGGCGGGGACCACTCCGGCACTTCCTGTTTAAAAACTGCGGACTGGAATCGGACGGAATCGGTCGGAGCTGCCGGGAGACGGAGCGAGATGCCGCGGGACTACTCGGGGACCTACCAACTGGTCCAGCAGGAAAACCTGGACGCCTACCTCAAGGCACTGGGTGAGGGAAGAGGAGTCGGGGGGCTGACGAGGAAGATGGGAGGGGGTGGGGGAGAGACAGACGGTGGGGTGTGCGGTCCGAGCTCCGACCCGCTTCGCCACAGGCATTGGGAGTCCCGGGTGTGTGGTCCGAGATCGGACCCTCTTCCCCACCCTCGGGCGGTGGCATTGGGAGTCCCGGGTGTGTGGTCCGAGCTCCGACCCTCTTCCCCACCCTCGGGCTGTGTTATTGGGAGTCCCGGGTGTGTGGTCCGAGCTCCGACCCTCTTCCCCACCCTCGGGCGGTGGTATTGGGAGTCCCGGGTGTTGTGGTCCGAGATCGGACCCTCTTCCCCACCCTCGGGCGGTGGTATTGGGAGTCCTGGGTGTGTGGTCCGAGATCGGACCCTCTTCCCCACCCTCGGGCGGTGGTATTGGGAGTCCCGGGTGTGTGGTCCGAGATCGGACCCTCTTCCCCACCCTCGGGCAGTGGTATTGGGAGACCCGGGTGTGTGGTCCGAGATCGGACCCTCTTCCCCACCCTCGGGCGGTGGTATTGGGAGTCCCGGGTGTGTGGTCCGAGATCGGACCCTCTTCCCCACCCTCGGGCAGTGGTATTGGGAGTCCCGGGTGTGTGGTCCGAGATCGGACCCTCTTCCCCACCCTCGGGTGGCGGTATTGGGAGAACCGGGTGTGTGGTCCGAGCTCCGACCCTCTTCCCCACCCTCGGGCAGTGGTATTGGGAGTCCCGGGTGTGTGGTCCGAGATCGGACCCTCTTCCCCACCCTCGGGTGGCGGTATTGGGAGTCCCGGGTGTGTGGTCCGAGATCGGACCCTCTTCCCCACCCTCGGGCGGAGGTATTGAGTCCCGGGTGTGTGGTCCGAGCTCTGACCCTCTTCCCCCCCCTCGGGCGGTGGTATTGGGAGTCCCGGGTGTGTGGTCCGAGCTCCGACCCTCTTCCCCACCCTCGGGTGGTGGTATTGGGAGTCCCGTGTGTGTGGTCCGAGCTCTGACCCTCTTCCCCACCCTCGGGCGGTGGTATTGGGAGACCCGGGTGTGTGGTCTGAGATTGGACCCTCTTCCCCACCCTCGGGCGGTGGTATTGGGAGTCCCGGGTGTGTGGTCCGAGCTCCGACCCTCTTCCCCACCCTCGGGCGATGTTATTGGGAGACCCGGGTGTGTGGTCCGAGCTCCGACCCTCTTCCCCACCCTCGGGCGGTGGTATTGGGAGACCCGGGTGTGTGGTCCGAGATCGGACCCTCTTCCCCACCCTCGGGCGGTGGTATTGGGAGACCCGGGTGTGTGGTCCGAGATCGGACCCTCTTCCCCACCCTCGGGCGGTGGCATTGGGAGTCCCGGGTGTGTGGTCCGAGCTCCGACCCTCTTCCCCACCCTCGGGCTGTGTTATTGGGAGTCCCGGGTGTGTGGTCCGAGCTCCGACCCTCTTCCCCACCCTCGGGCGGTGGTATTGGGAGTCCCGGGTGTTGTGGTCCGAGATCGGACCCTCTTCCCCACCCTCGGGCGGTGGTATTGGGAGTCCTGGGTGTGTGGTCCGAGATCGGACCCTCTTCCCCACCCTCGGGCGGTGGTATTGGGAGTCCCGGGTGTGTGGTCCGAGATCGGACCCTCTTCCCCACCCTCGGGCAGTGGTATTGGGAGAC
Source organism: Hypanus sabinus (assembly GCF_030144855.1). Taxonomy (NCBI): domain Eukaryota; kingdom Metazoa; phylum Chordata; class Chondrichthyes; order Myliobatiformes; family Dasyatidae; genus Hypanus; species Hypanus sabinus. The sequence continues at coordinate 164,793 of NW_026781318.1, forward strand.
CCGGGTGTGTGGTCCGAGATCGGACCCTCTTCCCCACCCTCGGGCGGTGGTATTGGGAGTCCCGGGTGTGTGGTCCGAGATCGGACCCTCTTCCCCACCCTCGGGCAGTGGTATTGGGAGTCCCGGGTGTGTGGTCCGAGATCGGACCCTCTTCCCCACCCTCGGGTGGCGGTATTGGGAGAACCGGGTGTGTGGTCCGAGCTCCGACCCTCTTCCCCACCCTCGGGCAGTGGTATTGGGAGTCCCGGGTGTGTGGTCCGAGATCGGACCCTCTTCCCCACCCTCGGGCGGAGGTATTGAGTCCCGGGTGTGTGGTCCGAGCTCTGACCCTCTTCCCCCCCCTCGGGCGGTGGTATTGGGAGTCCCGGGTGTGTGGTCCGAGCTCCGACCCTCTTCCCCACCCTCGGGTGGTGGTATTGGGAGTCCCGTGTGTGTGGTCCGAGCTCTGACCCTCTTCCCCACCCTCGGGCGGTGGTATTGGGAGACCCGGGTGTGTGGTCTGAGATTGGACCCTCTTCCCCACCCTCGGGCGGTGGTATTGGGAGTCCCGGGTGTGTGGTCCGAGCTCCGACCCTCTTCCCCACCCTCGGGCGATGTTATTGGGAGACCCGGGTGTGTGGTCCGAGCTCCGACCCTCTTCCCCACCCTCGGGCGGTGGTATTGGGAGACCCGGGTGTGTGGTCTGAGATCGGACCCTCTACCCCACCCTCGGGCGGTGGTATTGGGAGTCCCGGGTGTGTGGTCCGAGCTCCGACCCTCTTCCCCACCCTCGGGCGGTGGTATTGGGAGACCCGGGTGTGTGGTCCAAGCTCCGACCCTCTTCCCCACCCTCAGGCGGGGGTATTGGGAGATCCGGGTGTGTGGTCCGAGATCGGACCCTCGGGCGGGGGTATTGGGAGTCCCGGTTGTGTGGTCCGAGATCTGACCCTCTTCCCCACCCTCAGGTGAGGGTATTGGGAGTCCGGGGTGTGTGGTCCGAGCTCCGACCCTCTTCCCCACCCTCGGGCGGTGGTATTGGGAGTCCCGGGTGTGTGGTCCGAGCTCCAACCGTCTTCCCCACCCTCGGGCGGTGGTATTGGGAGTCCCGGGTGTGTGGTCCGAGATCGGACCCTCTTCCCCACCCTGGGGCGGTGGAATTGGGAGACCCGGGTGTGTGGTCCAAGATCGGACCCTCTTCCCCACCCTCGGGCGGTGGTATTGGGAGACCTGGGTGTGTGGTCCGAGATCGGACCCTCTTCCCCACCCTCGGGCGGTGTTATTGGGAGTCCCGGGTGTGTGGTCCGAGCTCCGACCCTCTTCTCCGCCCTCGGGCGGTGGTATTGGGAGACCCGGGTGTGTGGTCCGAGCTCCGACCCTCTTCCCCACCCTCGGGCGGTGGTATTGGGAGACCCGGGTGTGTGGTCCGAGATCGGACCCTCTTCCCCACCCTGGGGCGGTGGTATTGGGAGACCCGGGTGTGTGGTCCGAGCTCTGACCCTCTTCCCCCCCCTCGGGCGGTGGTACTGGGAGACCCGGGTGTGTGGTCCGAGCTCTGACCCTCTTCCCCACCCTCAGGCGGGGGTATTGGGAGATCCGGGTGAGTGGTCCGAGATCGGACCCTCGGGCGGGGGTATTGGGAGTCCCGGTTGTGTGGTCCGAGCTCCAACCGTCTTCCCCCCCCTCGGGCGGTGGTATTGGGAGACCCGGGTGTGTGGTCCGAGCTCCGACCCTGTTCCCCACCCTCGGGCGGTGGTATTGGGAGACCCAGGTGTGTGGTCTGAGCTCTGACCCTCTTCCCTACCCTCGGGCGGTGGTATTGGGAGTCCCGGGTGTGTGGTCCGAGATCTGACCCTCTTCCCCACCCTGGGGCGGTGGTATTGGGAGACCCAGGTGTGTGGTCCGAGCTCCGACCCTCTTCCCCACCCTCGGGCGGTGGTATTGGGAGACCCGGGTGTGTGGTCCGAGCTCCGACCCTCTTCCCCACCCTCGGGCGGTGGTACTGGGAGACCCGGGTGTGTGGTCCGAGATCGGACCCTCTTCCCCACCCTCGGGCGGTGGTATTGGGAGTCCCGGGTGTGTGGTCCGAGATCGGACCCTCTTCCCCACCCTGGGGCGGTGGAATTGGGAGACCCGGGTGTGTGGTCCAAGATCGGACCCTCTTCCCCACCCTCGGGCGGTGGTATTGGGAGACCCGGGTGTGTGGTCTGAGCTCCGACCCTCTTCCCCACCCTCGGGCAGTGGTATTGGGAGTCCCGGGTGTGTGGTCCGAGATCGGACCCTCTTCCTCACCCTTGTGCGGTGGTATTGGGAGACCCGGGTGTGTGGTCCGAGATCGGACCCTCTTCCCCACCCTCGGGCGATGTTATTGGGAGACCCGGGTGTGTGGTCCGAGATCGGACCCTCTTCCCCACCCTCGGGCGGTGGTATTGGGAGACCCGGGTGTGTGGTCCGAGATCGGACCCTCTTCCCCACCCTTGGGCGGTGGTATTGGGAGACCCGGGTGTGTGGTCCGAGCTCCGACCCTGTTCCCAACCCTCGGGCGGTGGTATTGGGAGACCCAGGTGTGTGGTCTGAGCTCTGACCCTCTTCCCTACCCTCGGGCGGTGGTATTGGGAGACCCAGGTGTGTGGTCCGAGATCGGACCCTCTTCCCCACCCTCGGGCAGTGGTATTGGGAGTCCCGGGTGTGTGGTCTGAGCTCCGACCCTCTTCCCCACCCTCGGGCAGTGGTATTGGGAGACCCGGGTGTGTGGTCCAAGATCGGACCCTCTTCCCCACCCTCGGGCGATGTTATTGGGAGACCCGGGTGTGTGGTCCGAGATCGGACCCTCTTCCCCACCCTCAGGCGGTGGTACTGGGAGACCCGGGTGTGTGGTCCGAGATCGGACCCTCTTCCCCACCCTCAGGCGGTGGTACTGGGAGACCCGGGTGTGTGGTCCGAGATCGGACCCTCTTCCCCACTCTCGGGCGGTGGTACTGGGAGACCCGGGTGTGTGGTCCGAGATTGGACCCTCTTCCCCACCCTCGGGCGGTGGTATTGGGAGACCCGGGTGTGTGGTCCGAGCTCTGACCCTCTTCCCCACCCTCGGGCAGTGGTATTGGGAGTCCCGGGTGTGTGGTCTGAGCTCTGACCCTCTTCCCCACCCTCGGGCGGTGGGATTGGGAGACCCGGGTGTGTGGTCCGAGATCGGACCCTCTTCCCCACCCTCGGGCGGTGGTATTGGGAGACCCGGGTGTGTGATCCGAGCTCTGTCCCTCTTCCCCTCAGACATCGGACTGCCACTCCGGAAGGTAGTGAACCTGCTTCGACCCACCAAGGAGGTGCAGCAGGACGGGAATCACATGGTGATCCGCACCCTCACCGCCCTGCGCTCCTACACTATGGAGTTCGACGTGGGCGTCCAGTTTGAGGAGAACCTGGGACCCGTCGATGGACGCATGTGTCAGGTGGGTCCCGTCCCGGGGCTCGGGCCACCTTGGAAGGTGGGGGTATCCCGTCTGCGGCATCGTCCCCATAAGCTGATCTCTCCAAACCACCCTCTTCACCCATCTCCTCCTGCCAAACACCCTCCACCGTGCCTCCTCTGCTCACTCGTCACTCACATTTCCCTCTCCTACATGCTTCATCGTCTACACACCTCCCCATCCATTAAACTACCCCAACCAGATCTCACACACCTCAGTTGCAAAGACGAATTTTATCTCCGTCCGTTACTCTCTCCCAGAGGGTGAGGGAGAACAACAGTGAGGAGGGGACAAGTGGCTGGATGAGCAAGACAGGGGAGGAATGCACTTGAGGGCAGTGGGATGAAATGCAGGAGAGTGGAGAGGAAGAGTCAGCAGACCAGCTGAGCTGAGGGAGCAACGGGTCAACTTCCGATCAGGAAGTTCAGAGTGCACATCCATCCAAAACGCGCTCAATCACTTCCTCAAAAGATCAATCACCTTAGTGAAGGTAGAGTGGTGGATGTGGTGTCTATGGAATTCAGTGAAGATGTTTCATATTGGTGAAGGTAGAGTGGCGGACGTGGTGTGTATGGAGTTATGTGAAGGAGTTTCATATTGGTGAAGGTAGAGTGGTGGATGTGGTGTCTTTGGATTACAGTGAAGGTGTTTCACATTGCTGAAGGCAGAGTAGTGGATGTGGTGTCTGTGGAATTCAGTGAAGGTGTTTCATATTGGTGAAGGTAGAGTGGTGGATGTGGTGTCTTTGGATTACAGTGAAGGTGTTTCACATTACTGAAGGCAGAGTAGTGGATGTGGTGTCTGTGGAATTCAGTGAAGGTGTTTCATATTGGTGAAGGTAGAGTGGTGGACGTGGTGTCTATAGCTTTCAGTAAAGGAGTTTCACATTGGTGAAGGTAGAGTGGTGGACGTGGTGTCAATGGAATTCAGTGAAGGTGTTTCATATTGGTGAAGGTAGAGTGGTGGATGTGGTGTCTATTGAATTCAGTGAAGGACTTTCACATTGAGGAAGGTAGCGTGGTGGAAGTGGTTTCTATGGAATTCAGAGAAGTTGTTTCATATTGGTGAAGGTAGAGTGGTGGACGTGGTTTGTATGGAATTCAGTTAACTTGTTTCATATTGGTGAAGGTAGAGTGGTGGATGTGGTGTCTATGGAATTCACTAAAAGCGTTTCACATTGATGAATGTAGAGTGGAGGAGGTGGTGTCTATTGATTTCAGTGAACGTGTTTCATTATGGTGAAGGTAGAGTGGTGGACGTGGTGTCAATGGAATTCAGTGAAGGTGTTTCATATTGGTGAAGGTAGAGTGGTGGATGTGGTGTCTATGGAATTCAGTAAAGGTGTTTCACATTGGTGAAGGAACAGTGGTGGACGTAGCGTCTGTGGAATTCAGTGGTGTTTCACATTGGTGAAGGTACAGTGGTGGGTATGGTGTCTATGGAATTCAGTGAAGGTGTTTCATATTGGTGTAGGTAGACTGGTGGATGTGGTGTCTATGGAATTCAGAGGAGATGTTTCATATTGATGAAGGGTGCGTGGTGGACGTGGTATTGATGGAATTCAGTGAAGGTGTTTCATTTTGGTGAAAGTAGAGTGGTGGATGTGGTATTGATGGAATTCAGTGAAGGTGTTTCATATTGATGAAGGTACAGTGGTGGACGTGGTGTGTATGGAATTCAGTGAAGGTGTTTCACATTGGTGAAGGCAGAGTAGTGGATGTGGTGTCTGTGGAATTCAGTGAAGGTGTTTCATATTGGTGAAGTTAGAGTGGTGGAAGTGGTGTCTTTGGATTACAGTGAAGGTGTTTCATAATGGTGAAGGTAGAGTGGTGGACGTGGTGTCTGTGGAATTCAGTGAAGGTGTTTCATTATGGTGAAGGTAGAGTGGTGGACGTGGTGTCTTTGGATTACAGTGAAGGTGTTTCATTATGGTGAAGGTAGAGTGGTGGAAGTGGTGTCTTTGGATTACAGTGAAGGTGTTTCATATTGGTGAAGGTAGAGTGGTGGATGCGGTGTCTATGGTATTCAGTGAAGGTGTTTCATATTGGTGAAGGTAGAGTGGTGGACGTGGTATCAATGGAATTCAGTGAAGGTGTTTCATTATGGTGAAGGTAGAGTGGCGGAAGTGGTGTCTATGGAATTAAGTGAAGGATTTTCATATTGGTGAAGATAGAGTGGTGGACGTGGTGTCTGTGGAATTCAGTGAAGGTGTTTAATATTGGTGAAGGTAGAGTGGTGGATGTGGTGTCTTTGTTGTTCATTGAAGGTGTTTTACATTGATGAAGGTATAGTGGTGGACGTGGTGTGTATGGAATTCAGTGAAGGTGTTTCAATTGATGAATGTAGAGTGGTGGATGTGGTGTGTATGGAATTCAGTGAAGGTGTTTCATATTGGTGAAGGGAGAGTGGTGGATGTGGTTTCTATGGAATACAGTGAAGGTGTTTCATATTGGTGAAGGTAGAGTGGTGGATGTGGTGTCTATGGAATTTACTAAAGGAGTTTCACATTGCTGAATGTAGAGTGGTGGATGTGGTGTCTATGGAATTCAGTGAAGGTGTTTCACATTGGTGAAGGTACAGTGGTGGACGTAGCGTCTGTGGAATTCAGTGACGGTGTTTCACATTGGTGAAGGTACAGTGGTGGGTATGGTGTCTATGGAATTCAGTGAAGGTGTTTCATATTGGTGTAGGTAGACTGGTGGATGTGGTGTCTATGGAATTCAGTGAAGGTGTTTCATATTGGTGAAGGTAGAGTGGTGGATTTGGTGTCTGGAATTCAGAGAAGATGTTTCATATTGATGAAGGGTGTGTGGTGGATGTAGTATTGATGGAATTCAGTGAAGCTGTTTCAAATTGATGAAGGTAGCGTGGTGGATGTGTTATTGATGGAATTCAGTGAAGGTGTTTCGTATTGGTGAAGGTAGTGTGGTGGACATGGTTTGTATGGAATTCAGTGAATTTGTTTCATACTGGTGAAGGTAGAGTGGTGGACGTGGTGTCTGTCGATTACAGTGAAGGTGTTTCATATTGGTGAAGGTAGAGTGGTGGACGCGATGTCTATGGAATTCAGCGAAGTTGTTTCACATTGGTGAAGGTACAGTGGTGGATGTGGTGTCTGTGGAATTCAGTGACGGTGTTTCACATTGTTGAAAGTACAGTGGTGGATATGGTGTCTATTGAATTCAGTGAAGGACTTTCACTTTGAGGAAGGTAGCGTGGTGGAAGTGGTTTCTATGGAATTCAGAGAAGTTGTTTCATATTGGTGAAGGTAGAGTGGTGGATGTGGTGTCTATGGAATTCACTAAAAGCGTTTCACATTGATGAATGTAGAGTGGAGGAGGTGGTGTCTATTGATTTCAGTGAACGTGTTTCATATTGGTGAAGGTAGAGTGGTGGATGTGGTGTCTTTGGATTACAGTGAAGGTGTTTCACATTGGTGAAGGTCGAGTGGTGGAAGTGGTGTCTATGGAATTCCGTGAAGATGTTTAACTTTGGTGAAGGTAGAGTGGCGGACGTGGTGTCAATGGAATTCAGTGAAGGTGATTCACATTGGTGAATGTAGAGTGGTGGATGTGGTGTCTATGGAATTCACTAAAAGTGTTTCACATTGATGAATGTAGAGTGGTGGATGTGGTGTCCATGGAATTCAGTGAAGGTGTTTCACATTGGTGAAGGTACAGTGGTGGACGTAGCGTCAGTGGAATTCAGTGACGGTGTTTCACATTGGTGAAGGTACAGTGGTGGGTATGGTGTCTATGGAATTCAGTGAAGGTGTTTCATATTGGTGTAGGTAGACTGGTGGATGTGGTGTCTTGAATTCAGTGAAGGTGTTTCATTTTGGTGAAGGTAGAGTGGTGGATGTGCTATTGATGGAATTCAGTGAAGGTGTTTCATATTGATGAAGGTACAGTGGTGGACGTGGTGTGTATGGAATTCAGTGAAGGTGTTTCACATTGGTGAAGGCAGAGTAGTGGATGTGGTGTCTGTGGAATTCAGTGAAGGTGTTTCATATTGGTGAAGTTAGAGTGGTGGAAGTGGTGTCTTTGGATTACAGTGAAGGTGTTTCATAATGGTGAAGGTAGAGTGGTGGATGCGGTGTCTATGGTATTCAGTGAAGGTGTTTCATATTGGTGAAGGTAGAGTGGTGGATGCGGTGTCTATGGTATTCAGTGACGGTGTTTCATATTGGTGAAGGTAGAGTGGTGGACGTGGTATCAATGGAATTCAGTGAAGGTGTTTCATTATGGTGAAGGTAGAGTGGTGGACGTGGTGTCAATGGAATTCAGTGAATGTGTTTCATTATGGTGAAGGTAGAGTGGCGGAAGTGGTGTCTATGGAATTAAGTGAAGGATTTTCATATTGGTGAAGATAGAGTGGTGGACGTGGTGTCTGTGGAATTCAGTGAAGGTGTTTAATATTGGTGAAGGTAGAGTGGTGGATGTGGTGTCTTTGTTGTTCATTGAAGGTGTTTTACATTGATGAAGGTATAGTGGTGGACGTGGTGTGTATGGAATTCAGTGAAGGTGTTTCAATTGATGAATGTAGAGTGGTGGATGTGGTGTGTATGGAATTCAGTGAAGGTGTTTCATATTGGTGAAGGGAGAGTGGTGGATGTGGTTTCTATGGAATACAGTGAAGGTGTTTCATATTGGTGAAGGTAGAGTGGTGGATGTGGTGTCTATGGAATTTACTAAAGGAGTTTCACATTGCTGAATGTAGAGTGGTGGATGTGGTGTCTATGGAATTCAGTGAAGGTGTTTCACATTGGTGAAGGTACAGTGGTGGACGTAGCGTCTGTGGAATTCAGTGACGGTGTTTCACATTGGTGAAGGTACAGTGGTGGGTATGGTGTCTATGGAATTCAGTGAAGGTGTTTCATATTGGTGTAGGTAGACTGGTGGATGTGGTGTCTATGGAATTCAGTGAAGGTGTTTCATATTGGTGAAGGTAGAGTGGTGGATTTGGTGTCTGGAATTCAGAGAAGATGTTTCATATTGATGAAGGGTGTGTGGTGGATGTAGTATTGATGGAATTCAGTGAAGCTGTTTCAAATTGATGAAGGTAGCGTGGTGGATGTGTTATTGATGGAATTCAGTGAAGGTGTTTCGTATTGGTGAAGGTAGTGTGGTGGACATGGTTTGTATGGAATTCAGTGAATTTGTTTCATACTGGTGAAGGTAGAGTGGTGGACGTGGTGTCTGTCGATTACAGTGAAGGTGTTTCATATTGGTGAAGGTAGAGTGGTGGACGCGATGTCTATGGAATTCAGCGAAGTTGTTTCACATTGGTGAAGGTACAGTGATGGATGTGGTGTCTGTGGAATTCAGTGACGGTGTTTCACATTGTTGAAAGTACAGTGGTGGATATGGTGTCTATTGAATTCAGTGAAGGACTTTCACATTGAGGAAGGTAGCGTGGTGGAAGGGGTTTCTATGGAATTCAGAGAAGTTGTTTCATATTGGTGAAGGTAGAGTGGTGGACGTGGTTTGTATGGAATTCAGTTAACTTGTTTCATATTGGTGAAGGTAGAGTGGTGGATGTGGTGTCTATGGAATTCACTAAAAGCGTTTCACATTGATGAATGTAGAGTGGAGGAGGTGGTGTCTATTGATTTCAGTGAACGTGTTTCATATTGGTGAAGGTAGAGTGGTGGATGTGGTGTCTTTGGATTACAGTGAAGGTGTTTCACATTGGTGAAGGTCGAGTGGTGGAAGTGGTGTCTATGGAATTCCGTGAAGATGTTTAACTTTGGTGAAGGTAGAGTGGCGGACGTGGTGTCAATGGAATTCAGTGAAGGTGATTCACATTGGTGAATGTAGAGTGGTGGATGTGGTGTCTATGGAATTCACTAAAAGTGTTTCACATTGATGAATGTAGAGTGGTGGATGTGGTGTCCATGGAATTCAGTGAAGGTGTTTCACATTGGTGAAGGTACAGTGGTGGACGTAGCGTCAGTGGAATTCAGTGACGGTGTTTCACATTGGTGAAGGTACAGTGGTGGGTATGGTGTCTATGGAATTCAGTGAAGGTGTTTCATATTGGTGTAGGTAGACTGGTGGATGTGGTGTCTTGAATTCAGTGAAGGTGTTTCATATTGGTGAAGGTGGAGTGGTGGATATGGTGTCTATGGATTTCAGAGAAGATGTTTCATATTGATGAAGGGTGCGTGGTGGATGTGGTATTGATGGAATTCAGTGAAGGTGTTTCATTTTGGTGAAGGTAGAGTGGTGGATGTGCTATTGATGGAATTCAGTGAAGATGAATCACATTGATGAAGGTACAGTGGTGGACGTGGTGTGTATGGAATTCAGTGAAGGAGTTTCGCATTGGTGAAGGTAGAGTGGTGGATGTGGTGTCAATGGAATTCAGTGAAGGTGTTTCACATTGCTGAAGGCAGAGTAGTGGATGTGGTGTCTGTGGAATTCAGTGAAGATGTTTCATATTGGTGAAGTTAGAGTGGTGGAAGTGGTGTCTTTGGATTACAGTGAAGGTGTTTCATATTGGTGAAGTTAGAGTGGTGGATGCGGTGACTATGGAATTCAGTGAAGGTGTTTCATTATGGTGAAGGTAGAGTGGTGGACGTGGTGTCAATGGAATTCAGTGAATGTGTTCCATTATGGTGAAGGTAGAGTGGCGGAAGTGGTGTCTATGGAATTAAGTGAAGGATTTTCACATTGGTGAAGATAGAGTGGTGGACGTGGTGTCTGTGGAATTCAGTGAAGGTGTTTCATATTGGTGAAGGTAGAGTGGTGGATGTGGTGTCTTTGGTGTTCATTGAAGGTGTTTTACATTGATGAAGGTACAGTGGTGGACGTGGTGTGTATGGAATTCAGTGAAAGTGTTTCAATTGATGAATGTAGTGTCGTGGATTTGGTGTGTATGGAATTCAGTGAAGGTGTTTCATATTGGTGAAGGGAGAGTGGTGGCTGTGGTGTCTATGGAATTCAGTGAAGGTGTTTCACATTGAAGGTAGAGTGGTGGATGTGGTTTCTATGGAATACAGTGAAGGTGTTTCATATTGGTGAAGGTACAGTGGTGGACGTAGCGTCTGTGGAATTCAGTGACGGTGTTTCACATTGGTGAAGGTACAGTGGTGGGTATGGTGTCTATGGAATTCAGTGAAGGTGTTTCATATTGGTGTAGGTAGACTGGTGGATGTGGTGTCTTGAATTCAGTGAAGGTGTTTCATATTGGTGAAGGTGGAGTGGTGGATATGGTGTCTATGGATTTCAGAGAAGATGTTTCATATTGATGAAGGGTGCGTGGTGGATGTGGTATTGATGGAATTCAGTGAAGGTGTTTCATTTTGGTGAAGGTAGAGTGGTGGATGTGCTATTGATGGAATTCAGTGAAGGTGAATCACATTGATGAAGGTACAGTGGTGGACGTGGTGTGTATGGAATTCAGTGAAGGAGTTTCGCATTGGTGAAGGTAGAGTGGTGGATGTGGTGTCAATGGAATTCAGTGAAGGTGTTTCACATTGCTGAAGGCAGAGTAGTGGACGTGGTGTCTGTGGAATTCAGTGAAGGTGTTTCATATTGGTGAAGTTAGAGTGGTGGAAGTGGTGTCTTTGGATTACAGTGAAGGTGTTTCATATTGGTGAAGGTAGAGTGGTGGATGCGGTGACTATGGAATTCAGTGAAGGTGTTTCATATTGGTGAAGGTAGAGTGGTGGACGTGGTGTCAATGGAATTCAATGAAGGTGTTTCATTAATGTGAAGGTAGAGTGGTGGACGTGGTGTCAATGGAATTCAGTGAATGTGTTTCATTATGGTGAAGGTAGAGTGGCGGAAGTGGTGTCTATGGAATTAAGTGAAGGATTTTCACATTGGTGAAGATAGAGTGCTGGACGTGGTGTCTGTGGAATTCAGTGAAGGTGTTTCATATTGGTGAAGGTAGAGTGGTGGATGTGGTGTCTTTGGTGTTCATTGAAGGTGTTTTACATTGATGAAGGTACAGTGGTGGACGTGGTGTGTATGGAATTCAGTGAAAGTGTTTCAATTGATGAATGTAGTGTCGTGGATTTGGTCTGTATGGAATTCAGTGAAGGTGTTTCACATTGCTGAAGGCAGAGTAGTGGATGTGGTGTCTGGAATTCAGTGAAGGTGTTTCATATTGGTGAAGTTAGAGTGGTGGAAGTGGTGTCTTTGGATTACAGTGAAGGTGTTTCATATTGGTGAAGGTAGAGTGGTGGATGCGGTGACTATGGAATTCAGTGAAGGTGTTTCTTATTGGTGAAGGTAGAGTGGTGGACGTGGTGTCAATGGAATTCAATGAAGGTGTTTCATTATGGTGAAGGTAGAGTGGTGGACGTGGTGTCAATGGAATTCAGTGAATGTGTTTCATTATGGTGAAGGTAGAGTGGCGGAAGTGGTGTCTATGGAATTAAGTGAAGGATTTTCACATTGGTGAAGATAGAGTGGTGGACGTGGTGTCTGTGGAATTCAGTGAAGGTGTTTCTTATTGGTGAAGGTAGAGTGGTGGATGTGGTGTCTTTGGTGTTCATTGAAGGTGTTTTACATTGATGAAGGTACAGTGGTGGACGTGGTGTGTATGGAATTCAGTGAAAGTGTTTCAATTGATGAATGTAGTGTCGTGGATTTGGTGTGTATGGAATTCAGTGAAGGTGTTTCATATTGGTGAAGGGAGAGTGGTGGCTGTGGTGTCTATGGAATTCAGTGAAGGTGTTTCACATTGAAGGTAGAGTGGTGGATGTGGTTTCTATGGAATACAGTGAAGGTGTTTCATATTGGTGAAGGTAGAGTGGTGGATGTGGTGTCTATGGAATTCAGTAAAGGTGTTTCACATTGGTGAAGGTACAGTGGTGGACGTAGCGTCTGGAATTCAGTGACGGTGTTTCACATTGGTGAAGGTACAGTGGTGGGTATAGTGTCTATGGAATTCAGTGAAGGTGTTTCATATTGGTGTAGGTAGACTGGTGGATGTGGTGTCTTGAATTCAGTGAAGGTGTTTCATATTGGTGAAGGTGGAGTGGTGGATATGGTGTCTATGGATTTCAGAGAAGATGTTTCATATTGATGAAGGGTGCGTGGTGGATGTGGTATTGATGGAATTCAGTGAAGGTGTTTCATTTTGGTGAAGGTAGAGTGGTGGATGTGCTATTGATGGAATTCAGTGAAGGTGAATCACATTGATGAAGGTACAGTGGTGGACGTGGTGTGTATGGAATTCAGTGAAGGAGTTTCGCATTGGTGAAGGTAGAGTGGTGGATGTGGTGTCAATGGAATTCAGTGAAGGTGTTTCACATTGCTGAAGGCAGAGTAGTGGACGTGGTGTCTGTGGAATTCAGTGAAGGTGTTTCATATTGGTGAAGTTAGAGTGGTGGAAGTGGTGTCTTTGGATTACAGTGAAGGTGTTTCATATTGGTGAAGGTAGAGTGGTGGATGCGGTGACTATGGAATTCAGTGAAGGTGTTTCATATTGGTGAAGGTAGAGTGGTGGACGTGGTGTCAATGGAATTCAATGAAGGTGTTTCATTAATGTGAAGGTAGAGTGGTGGACGTGGTGTCAATGGAATTCAGTGAATGTGTTTCATTATGGTGAAGGTAGAGTGGCGGAAGTGGTGTCTATGGAATTAAGTGAAGGATTTTCACATTGGTGAAGATAGAGTGGTGGACGTGGTGTCTGTGGAATTCAGTGAAGGTGTTTCATATTGGTGAAGGTAGAGTGGTGGATGTGGTGTCTTTGGTGTTCATTGAAGGTGTTTTACATTGATGAAGGTACAGTGGTGGACGTGGTGTGTATGGAATTCAGTGAAAGTGTTTCAATTGATGAATGTAGTGTCGTGGATTTGGTCTGTATGGAATTCAGTGAAGGTGTTTCACATTGCTGAAGGCAGAGTAGTGGATGTGGTGTCTGGAATTCAGTGAAGGTGTTTCATATTGGTGAAGTTAGAGTGGTGGAATTGGTGTCTTTGGATTACAGTGAAGGTGTTTCATATTGGTGAAGGTAGAGTGGTGGACGTGGTGTCAATGGAATTCAGTGAATGTGTTTCATTATGGTGAAGGTAGAGTGGCGGAAGTGGTGTCTATGGAATTAAGTGAAGGATTTTCACATTGGTGAAGATAGAGTGGTGGACGTGGTGTCTGTGGAATTCAGTGAAGGTGTTTCTTATTGGTGAAGGTAGAGTGGTGGATGTGGTGTCTTTGGTGTTCATTGAAGGTGTTTTACATTGATGAAGGTACAGTGGTGGACGTGGTGTGTATGGAATTCAGTGAAAGTGTTTCAATTGATGAATGTAGTGTCGTGGATTTGGTGTGTATGGAATTCAGTGAAGGTGTTTCATATTGGTGAAGGGAGAGTGGTGGATGTGGTGTCTATGGAATTCAGTGAAGGTGTTTCACTTTGAAGGTAGAGTGGTGGATGTGGTTTCTATGGAATACAGTGAAGGTGTTTCATATTGGTGAAGGTAGAGTGGTGGATGTGGTGTCTATGGAATTCAGTAAAGGTGTTTCACATTGGTGAAGGTACAGTGGTGGACGTAGCGTCTGGAATTCAGTGACGGTGTTTCACATTGGTGAAGGTACAGTGGTGGGTATGGTGTCTATGGAATTCAGTGAAGGTGTTTCATATTGGTGTAGGTAGACTAGTGGATGTGGTGTCTATGGAATTCAGTGAAGGTGTTTCATATTGGTGAAGGTAGAGTGGTGGATTTGGTGTCTGGAATTCAGAGAAGATGTTTCATATTGATGAAGGGTGCGTGGTGGATGTGGTATTGATGGAATTCAGTGAAGGTGTTTCATATTGATGAATGTAGAGCGGGTGACGTGGTGTCTATGGAATTCAGTGAAGGTGTTTCATATTGGTGAAGGTAGACTGTTGGATGTGGTGTCTATGAAATTCAGTGAATGTGCTTCATATTGGGGAAGGTAGAGTAGTGGTTGTCGTGTCTGGAATTCAGAGAAGGTGATTCATATTGAGGAAGGTAGCGTGGTGGATGTAGTATTGATGGAATTCAGTGAAGCTGTTTCAAATTGATGAAGGTAGCGTGGTGGATGTGTTATTGATGGTATTCAGTGAAGGTGTTTCGTATTGGTGAAGGCAGAGTGGTGGACATGGTTTGTATGGAATTCAGTGAATTTGTTTCATACTGGTGAAGGTAGAGTGGTGGACGTGGTGTCTGTCGATTACAGTGAAGGTGTTTCATATTGGTGAAGGTAGAGTGGTGGACGCGATGTCTATGGAATTCAGCGAAGTTGTTTCACATTGGTGAAGGTACAGTGGTGGATGTGGTGTCTGTGGAATTCAGTGACGGTGTTTCACATTGTTGAAGGTACAGTGGTGGATATGGTGTCTATTGAATTCAGTGAAGGACTTTCACATTGATGAAGGTAGAGTGGTGGAAGTGGTTTGTATGGAATTCAGTTAACTTGTTTCATATTGGTGAAGGTAGAGTGGTGGAGGTGGTGTCTATTGATTTCAGTGAACGTGTTTCATATTGGTGAAGGTAGAGTGGTGGAAGTGGTGTCTTTGGATTACAGTGAAGGTGTTTCTCATTGGTGAAGGTCGAGTGGTGGAAGTGGTGTCTATGGAATTCCGTGAAGATGTTTAACTTTGGTGAAGGTAGAGTGGCGGACGTGGTGTCAATGGAATTCAGTGAAGGTGTTTCATATTGGTGAAGGTAGAGTGGCGGACGTGGTGTCTATGGAGTTATGTGAAGGAGTTTCACATTGGTGAAGGTAGAGTGGTGGACGTGGTGTCTAAGGAATTCAGTGAAGGTGATTCACATTGATGAAGGTACAGTGGTGGACGTGGTGTGTATGGAATTCAGTGAATGTGTTTCACATTGGTGAATGTAGAGTGGTGGATGTGGTGTCTATGAAATTCAGTAAAAGCGTTTCACATTGATGAATGTAGAGTGGTGGATGTGGTGTCCATGGAATTCAGTGAAGGTGTTTCACATTGGTGAAGGTACAGTGGTGGACGTAGCGTCTGTGGAATTCAGTGACGGTGTTTCACATTGGTGAAGGTACAGTGGTGGGTATGGTGTCTATGGAATTCAGTGAAGGTGTTTCATATTGGTGTAGGTAGACTGGTGGATGTGGTGTCTTGAATTCAGTGAAGGTGTTTCATATTGGTGAAGGTGGAGTGGTGGATATGGTGTCTATGGATTTCAGAGAAGATGTTTCATATTGATGAAGGGTGCGTGGTGGATGTGGTATTGATGGAATTCAGTGAAGGTGTTTCATTTTGGTGAAGGTAGAGTGGTGGATGTGCTATTGATGGAATTCAGTGAAGGTGAATCACATTGATGAAGGTACAGTGGTGGACGTGGTGTGTATGGAATTCAGTGAAGGAGTTTCGCATTGGTGAAGGTAGAGTGGTGGATGTGGTGTCAATGGAATTCAGTGAAGGTGTTTCACATTGCTGAAGGCAGAGTAGTGGATGTGGTGTCTGTGGAATTCAGTGAAGGTGTTTCATATTGGTGAAGTTAGAGTGGTGGAAGTGGTGTCTTTGGATTACAGTGAAGGTGTTTCATATTGGTGAAGGTAGAGTGGTGGATGCGGTGACTATGGAATTCAGTGAAGGTGTTTCATATTGGTGAAGGTAGAGTGGTGGACGTGGTGTCAATGGAATTCAATGAAGGTGTTTCATTAATGTGAAGGTAGAGTGGTGGACGTGGTGTCAATGGAATTCAGTGAATGTGTTTCATTATGGTGAAGGTAGAGTGGCGGAAGTGGTGTCTATGGAATTAAGTGAAGGATTTTCACATTGGTGAAGATAGAGTGGTGGACGTGGTGTCTGTGGAATTCAGTGAAGGTGTTTCATATTGGTGAAGGTAGAGTGGTGGATGTGGTGTCTTTGGTGTTCATTGAAGGTGTTTTATATTGATGAAGGTACAGTGGTGGACGTGGTGTGTACGGAATTCAGTGAAAGTGTTTCAATTGATGAATGTAGTGTCGTGGATTTGGTGTGTATGGAATTCAGTGAAGGTGTTTCAAATTGGAGAAGGGAGAGTGGTGGATGTGGTGTCTATGGAATTCAGTGAAGGTGTTTCACTTTGAAGGTAGAGTGGTGGATGTGGTTTCTATGGAATACAGTGAAGGTGTTTCATATTGGTGAAGGTAGAGTGGTGGATGTGGTGTCCATGGAATTCAGTGAAGGTGTTTCACATTGGTGAAGGTACAGTGGTGGACGTAGCGTCTGTGGAATTCAGTGACAGTGTTTCACATTGGTGAAGGTACAGTGGTGGGTATGGTGTCTATGGAATTCAGTGAAGGTGTTTCATATTGGTGTAGGTAGACTGGTGGATGTGGTGTCTTGAATTCAGTGAAGGTGTTTCATATTGGTGAAGGTGGAGTGGTGGATATGGTGTCTATGGATTTCAGAGAAGATGTTTCATATTGATGAAGGGTGCGTGGTGGATGTGCTATTGATGGAATTCAGTGAAGGTGAATCACTTTGATGAAGGTACAGTGGTGGACGTGGTGTGTATGGAATTCAGTGAAGGAGTTTCGCATTGGTGAAGGTAGAGTGGTGGATGTGGTGTCAATGGAATTCAGTGAAGGTGTTTCACATTGCTGAAGGCAGAGTAGTGGAAGTGGTGTCTTTGGATTACAGTGAAGGTGTTTCATATTGGTGAAGGTAGAGTGGTGGATGCGGTGACTATGGAATTCAGTGAAGGTGTTTCATATTGGTGAAGGTAGAGTGGTGGACGTGGTGTCAATGGAATTCAATGAAGGTGTTTCATTAATGTGAAGGTAGAGTGGTGGACGTGGTGTCAATGGAATTCAGTGAATGTGTTTCATTATGGTGAAGGTAGAGTGGCGGAAATGGTGTCTATGGAATTAAGTGAAGGATTTTCACATTGGTGAAGATAGAGTGCTGGACGTGGTGTCTGTGGAATTCAGTGAAGGTTTTTCATATTGGTGAAGGTAGAGTGGTGGATGTGGTGTCTTTGGTGTTCATTGAAGGTGTTTTACATTGATGAAGGTACAGTGGTGGACGTGGTGTGTACGGAATTCAGTGAAAGTGTTTCAATTGATGAATGTAGTGTCGTGGATTTGGTGTGTATGGAATTCAGTGAAGGTGTTTCATATTGGTGAAGGGAAAGTGGTGGATGTGGTGTCAATGGAATTCAGTGAAGGTGTTTCACATTGCTGAAGGCAGAGTAGTGGATGTGGTGTCTGTGGAATTCAGTGAAGGTGTTTCATATTGGTGAAGTTAGAGTGGTGGAAGTGGTGTCTTTGGATTACAGTGAAGGTGTTTCATATTGGTGAAGGTAGAGTGGTGGATGCGGTGACTATGGAATTCAGTGAAGGTGTTTCTTATTGGTGAAGGTAGAGTGGTGGAAGTGGTGTCTTTGGATTACAGTGAAGGTGCTTCATATTGGTGAAGGTAGAGTGGTGGACGTGGTGTCAATGGAATTCAATGAAGGTGTTTCATTATGGTGAAGGTAGAGTGGTGGACGTGGTGTCAATGGAATTCAGTGAATGTGTTTCATTATGGTGAAGGTAGAGTGGCGGAAGTGGTGTCTATGGAATTAAGTGAAGGATTTTCACATTGGTGAAGATAGAGTGGTGGACGTGGTGTCTGTGGAATTCAGTGAAGGTGTTTCATATTGGTGAAGGTAGAGTGGTGGATGTGGTGTCTTTGGTGTTCATTGAAGGTGTTTTACATTGATGAAGGTACAGTGGTGGACGTGGTGTGTATGGAATTCAGTGAAAGTGTTTCAATTGATGAATGTTGTGTCGTGGATTTGGTGTGTATGGAATTCAGTGAAGGTGTTTCATATTGGTGAAGGGAGAGTGGTGGATGTGGTGTCTATGGAATTCAGTGAAGGTGTTTCACTTTGAAGGTAGAGTGGTGGATGTGGTGTCTATGGAATTCAGTAAAGGTGTTTCACATTGGTGAAGGTACAGTGGTGGACGTAGCGTCTGTGGAATTCAGTGACGGTGTTTCACATTGGTGAAGGTACAGTGGTGGGTATGGTGTCTATGGAATTCAGTGAAGGTGTTTCATATTGGTGTAGGTAGACTAGTGGATGTGGTGTCTATGGAATTCAGTGAAGGTGTTTCATATTGGTGAAGGTAGAGTGGTGGATTTGGTGTCTGGAATTCAGAGAAGATGTTTCATATTGATGAAGGGTGCGTGGTGGATGTGGTATTGATGGAATTCAGTGAAGGTGTTTCATATTGATGAATGTAGAGCGGGTGACGTGGTGTCTATGGAATTCAGTGAAGGTGTTTCATATTGGTGAAGGTAGACTGTTGGATGTGGTGTCTATGAAATTCAGTGAATGTGCTTCATATTGGGGAAGGTAGAGTAGTGGTTGTCGTGTCTGGAATTCAGAGAAGATGATTCATATTGAGGAAGGTAGCGTGGTGGATGTAGTATTGATGGAATTCAGTGAAGCTGTTTCAAATTGATGAAGGTAGCGTGGTGGATGTGTTATTGATGGAATTCAGTGAAGGTGTTTCGTATTGGTGAAGGCAGAGTGGTGGACATGGTTTGTATGGAATTCAGTGAATTTGTTTCATACTGGTGAAGGTAGAGTGGTGGACGTGGTGTCTGTCGATTACAGTGAAGGTGTTTCATATTGGTGAAGGTAGAGTGGTGGACGCGATGTCTATGGAATTCAGCGAAGTTGTTTCACATTGGTGAAGGTACAGTGGTGGATGTGGTGTCTGTGGAATTCAGTGACGGTGTTTCACATTGTTGAAGGTACAGTGGTGGATATGGTGTCTATTGAATTCAGTGAAGGACTTTCACATTGATGAAGGTAGAGTGGTGGAAGTGGTTTCTATGGAATTCAGAGAAGTTGTTTCATATTGGTGAAGGTAGAGTGGTGGACGTGGTTTGTATGGAATTCAGTTAACTTGTTTCATATTGGTGAAGGTAGAGTGGTGGAGGTGGTGTCTATTGATTTCAGTGAACGTGTTTCATATTGGTGAAGGTAGAGTGGTGGAAGTGGTGTCTTTGGATTACAGTGAAGGTGTTTCTCATTGGTGAAGGTCGAGTGGTGGAAGTGGTGTCTATGGAATTCCGTGAAGATGTTTAACTTTGGTGAAGGTAGAGTGGCGGACGTGGTGTCAATGGAATTCAGTGAAGGTGTTTCATATTGGTGAAGGTAGAGTGGCGGACGTGGTGTCTATGGAGTTATGTGAAGGAGTTTCACATTGGTGAAGGTAGAGTGGTGGACGTGGTGTCTAAGGAATTCAGTGAAGGTGATTCACATTGATGAAGGTACAGTGGTGGACGTGGTGTGTATGGAATTCAGTGAATGTGTTTCACATTGGTGAATGTAGAGTGGTGGATGTGGTGTCTATGAAATTCAGTAAAAGCGTTTCACATTGATGAATGTAGAGTGGTGGATGTGGTGTCCATGGAATTCAGTGAAGGTGTTTCACATTGGTGAAGGTACAGTGGTGGACGTAGCGTCTGTGGAATTCAGTGACGGTGTTTCACATTGGTGAAGGTACAGTGGTGGGTATGGTGTCTATGGAATTCAGTGAAGGTGTTTCATATTGGTGTAGGTAGACTGGTGGATGTGGTGTCTTGAATTCAGTGAAGGTGTTTCATATTGGTGAAGGTGGAGTGGTGGATATGGTGTCTATGGATTTCAGAGAAGATGTTTCATATTGATGAAGGGTGCGTGGTGGATGTGGTATTGATGGAATTCAGTGAAGGTGTTTCATTTTGGTGAAGGTAGAGTGGTGGATGTGCTATTGATGGAATTCAGTGAAGGTGAATCACATTGATGAAGGTACAGTGGTGGACGTGGTGTGTATGGAATTCAGTGAAGGAGTTTCGCATTGGTGAAGGTAGAGTGGTGGATGTGGTGTCAATGGAATTCAGTGAAGGTGTTTCACATTGCTGAAGGCAGAGTAGTGGATGTGGTGTCTGTGGAATTCAGTGAAGGTGTTTCATATTGGTGAAGTTAGAGTGGTGGAAGTGGTGTCTTTGGATTACAGTGAAGGTGTTTCATATTGGTGAAGGTAGAGTGGTGGATGCGGTGACTATGGAATTCAGTGAAGGTGTTTCATATTGGTGAAGGTAGAGTGGTGGACGTGGTGTCAATGGAATTCAATGAAGGTGTTTCATTAATGTGAAGGTAGAGTGGTGGACGTGGTGTCAATGGAATTCAGTGAATGTGTTTCATTATGGTGAAGGTAGAGTGGCGGAAGTGGTGTCTATGGAATTAAGTGAAGGATTTTCACATTGGTGAAGATAGAGTGGTGGACGTGGTGTCTGTGGAATTCAGTGAAGGTGTTTCATATTGGTGAAGGTAGAGTGGTGGATGTGGTGTCTTTGGTGTTCATTGAAGGTGTTTTATATTGATGAAGGTACAGTGGTGGACGTGGTGTGTACGGAATTCAGTGAAAGTGTTTCAATTGATGAATGTAGTGTCGTGGATTTGGTGTGTATGGAATTCAGTGAAGGTGTTTCAAATTGGAGAAGGGAGAGTGGTGGATGTGGTGTCTATGGAATTCAGTGAAGGTGTTTCACTTTGAAGGTAGAGTGGTGGATGTGGTTTCTATGGAATACAGTGAAGGTGTTTCATATTGGTGAAGGTAGAGTGGTGGATGTGGTGTCCATGGAATTCAGTGAAGGTGTTTCACATTGGTGAAGGTACAGTGGTGGACGTAGCGTCTGTGGAATTCAGTGACAGTGTTTCACATTGGTGAAGGTACAGTGGTGGGTATGGTGTCTATGGAATTCAGTGAAGGTGTTTCATATTGGTGTAGGTAGACTGGTGGATGTGGTGTCTTGAATTCAGTGAAGGTGTTTCATATTGGTGAAGGTGGAGTGGTGGATATGGTGTCTATGGATTACAGAGAAGATGTTTCATATTGATGAAGGGTGCGTGGTGGATGTGCTATTGATGGAATTCAGTGAAGGTGAATCACTTTGATGAAGGTACAGTGGTGGACGTGGTGTGTATGGAATTCAGTGAAGGAGTTTCGCATTGGTGAAGGTAGAGTGGTGGATGTGGTGTCAATGGAATTCAGTGAAGGTGTTTCACATTGCTGAAGGCAGAGTAGTGGAAGTGGTGTCTTTGGATTACAGTGAAGGTGTTTCATATTGGTGAAGGTAGAGTGGTGGATGCGGTGACTATGGAATTCAGTGAAGGTGTTTCATATTGGTGAAGGTAGAGTGGTGGACGTGGTGTCAATGGAATTCAATGAAGGTGTTTCATTAATGTGAAGGTAGAGTGGTGGACGTGGTGTCAATGGAATTCAGTGAATGTGTTTCATTATGGTGAAGGTAGAGTGGCGGAAATGGTGTCTATGGAATTAAGTGAAGGATTTTCACATTGGTGAAGATAGAGTGCTGGACGTGGTGTCTGTGGAATTCAGTGAAGGTTTTTCATATTGGTGAAGGTAGAGTGGTGGATGTGGTGTCTTTGGTGTTCATTGAAGGTGTTTTACATTGATGAAGGTACAGTGGTGGACGTGGTGTGTACGGAATTCAGTGAAAGTGTTTCAATTGATGAATGTAGTGTCGTGGATTTGGTGTGTATGGAATTCAGTGAAGGTGTTTCATATTGGTGAAGGGAAAGTGGTGGATGTGGTGTCAATGGAATTCAGTGAAGGTGTTTCACATTGCTGAAGGCAGAGTAGTGGATGTGGTGTCTGTGGAATTCAGTGAAGGTGTTTCATATTGGTGAAGTTAGAGTGGTGGAAGTGGTGTCTTTGGATTACAGTGAAGGTGTTTCATATTGGTGAAGGTAGAGTGGTGGATGCGGTGACTATGGAATTCAGTGAAGGTGTTTCTTATTGGTGAAGGTAGAGTGGTGGAAGTGGTGTCTTTGGATTACAGTGAAGGTGTTTCATATTGGTGAAGGTAGAGTGGTGGACGTGGTGTCAATGGAATTCAATGAAGGTGTTTCATTATGGTGAAGGTAGAGTGGTGGACGTGGTGTCAATGGAATTCAGTGAATGTGTTTCATTATGGTGAAGGTAGAGTGGCGGAAGTGGTGTCTATGGAATTAAGTGAAGGATTTTCACATTGGTGAAGATAGAGTGGTGGACGTGGTGTCTGTGGAATTCAGTGAAGGTGTTTCATATTGGTGAAGGTAGAGTGGTGGATGTGGTGTCTTTGGTGTTCATTGAAGGTGTTTTACATTGATGAAGGTACAGTGGTGGACGTGGTGTGTATGGAATTCAGTGAAAGTGTTTCAATTGATGAATGTTGTGTCGTGGATTTGGTGTGTATGGAATTCAGTGAAGGTGTTTCATATTGGTGAAGGTAGAGTGGTGGAAGTGTTTTGTATGGAATTCAGTGAATTTGTTTCATACTGGTGAAGGTAGAGTGGTGGACGTGGTGTCTTGATTTCAGTGAACGTGTTTCATATTGGTGAAGGTAGAGTGGTGGAAGTGGTGTCTTTGGATTACAGTGAAGGTGTTTCATATTGGTGAAGGTGGAGTGGTGGACGTGGTGTCTGTGGAATTCAGTGAAGTTGTTTCACATTGGTGAATGTAGAGTGGTGGATGTGGTGTCTATGGAATTCACTAAAAGCGTTTCACATTGATGAATGTAGTGTGGTGGATGTGGTGTCCATGGAATTCAGTGAAGGTGTTTCACATTGGTGAAGGTACAGTGGTGGACGTAGCGTCTGTGGAATTCAGTGACGGTGTTTCACATTGGTGAAGGTACAGTGGTGGGTATGGTGTCTATGGAATTCAGTGTAGGTGTTTCATATTGGTGTAGGTAGACTGGTGGATGTGGTGTCTTGAATTCAGTGAAGGTGTTTCATATTGGTGAAGGTGGAGTGGTGGATATGGTGTCTATGGATTTCAGAGAAGATGTTTCATATTGATGAAGGGTGCGTGGTGGATGTGGTATTGATGGAATTCAGTGAAGGTGTTTCATTTTGGTGAAGGTAGAGTGGTGGATGTGCTATTGATGGAATTCAGTGAAGGTGAATCACATTGATGAAGGTACAGTGGTGGACGTGGTGTGTATGGAATTCAGTGAAGGAGTTTCGCATTGGTGAAGGTAGAGTGGTGGATGTGGTGTCAATGGAATTCAGTGAAGGTGTTTCACATTGCTGAAGGCAGAGTAGTGGATGTGGTGTCTGTGGAATTCAGTGAAGGTGTTTCATATTGGTGAAGTTAGAGTGGTGGAAGTGGTGTCTTTGGATTACAGTGAAGGTGTTTCATATTGGTGAAGGTAGAGTGGTGGATGCGGTGACTATGGAATTCAGTCAAGGTGTTTCATATTGGTGAAGGTAGAGTGGTGGACGTGGTGTCAATGGAATTCATTTAAGGTGTTTCATTATGGTGAAGGTAGAGTGCTGGACGTGGTGTCAATGGAATTCAGTGAATGTGTTTCATTGTGGTGAAGATAGAGTGGTGGATGTGGTGTCTTTGGTGTTCATTGAAGGTGTTTTACATTGATGAAGGTACAGTGGTGGACGTGGTGTGTCTGGAATTCAGTGAAGGTGTTTAAATTGATGAATGTAGAGTGGTGGATGTGGTGTGTATGGAATTCAGTGAAGGTGTTTCACATTGGTGAAGGGAGAGTGGTGGATGTGGTGTCTATGGAATTCAGTGAAGGTGTTTCACTTTGAAGGTAGAGTGGTGGATGTGGTTTCCATGGAATACAGTGAAGGTGTTTCATATTGGTGAAGGTAGTGGTGGATGTGATGTCTATGGAATTCAGTGAAGGTGTTTCACATTGGTGAAGGTACAGTGGTGGGTATGGTGTCTATGGAATTCAGTGAAGGTGTTTCATATTGGTGTAGGTAGACTGGTGGATGTGGTGTCTATGGAATTAAGTGAAGGATTTTCACATTGGTGAAGATAGAGTGCTGGACGTGGTGTCTGTGGAATTCAGTGAAGGTGTTTCATATTGGTGAAGGTAGAGTGGTGGATGTGGTGTCTTTGGTGTTCATTGAAGGTGTTTTACATTGATGAAGGTACAGTGGTGGACGTGGTGTGTATGGAATTCAGTGAAAGTGTTTCAATTGATGAATGTAGTGTCGTGGATTTGGTGTGTATGGAATTCACTGAAGGTGTTTCATATTGGTGAAGGGAGAGTGGTGGATGTGGTGTCTATGGAATTCAGTGAAGGTGTTTCACTTTGAAGGTAGAGTGGTGGATGTGGTTTCTATGGAATACAGTGAAGGTGTTTCATATTGGTGAAGGTAGAGTGGTGGATGTGGTGTCTATGGAATTCAGTAAAGGTGTTTCACATTGGTGAAGGTACAGTGGTGGACGTAGCGTCTGTGGAATTCAGTGACGGTGTTTCACATTGGTGAAGGTACAGTGGTGGGTATGGTGTCTATGGAATTCAGTGAAGGTGTTTCATATTGGTGTAGGTAGACTGGTGGATGTGGTGTCTATGGAATTCAGTGAAGGTGTTTCATATTGGTGAAGGTAGAGTGGTGGATTTGGTGTCTGGAATTCAGAGAAGATGTTTCATATTGATGAAGGGTGCGTGGTGGATGTGGTATTGATGGAATTCAGTGAAGGTGTTTCACTTTGGTGAAGGTAGAGAGGGGGATGTGGTATTGATGGAATTCAGTGAAGGTGTTTCATATTGATGAAGGTAGAGCGGGGGACGTGGTGTCTATGGAATTCAGTCAAGGTGTTTCATATTGGTGAAGGTAGACTGTTGGATGTGGTGTCAATGGCATTCAGTGAATGTGTTTCATATTGGGGAAGGTAGAGTAGTGGTTGTCGTGTCTATGGAATTCAGAGAAGGTGATTCATATTGAGGAAGGTAGCGTGGTGGATGTGGTATTGATGGAATTCAGTGAAGGTGTTTCATATTGTTGAAGGTTGAGTGGTGGACCTGGTTTGTATGGAATTCAATGAATTTGTTTCATATTGGTGAAGGTAGAGTGGTGGATGTGGTGTCTGTGGAATTCAGTGAAGGTGTTTCATTTTGGTGAAGGTAGAGTGGTGGACGTGGTTTCTATGGAATTCCGTAAAGGTGTTTCACATTGGTGAAGCTAGAGTGGTGGACGTGGTCTCAATGGAATTAAGTGAAGGAGATTCACATTGGTGAAGGTAGAGTGGTGGACGTGGTGTCTGTGGAATTCAGTGAAGGTATTTCACATTGGTGAAGGTAGAGTGGTTGATGTGGTGTCAAGGGAATTCAGTGAATGTGTTTCACATTGGTGAAGGTAGAGTGGTGGATGTGGTGTCAATGGAATTCAGGGAAAATGTTTCATATTGATGAAGGGTGCGTGGTGGATGTGGTATTGATGGAATTCAGTGAAGGTGTTTCATATTGGTGAAGGTACAGTGGTTGATGTGGTGTCTATGGAATTCAGTGAAGGTGTTTCATATTGGTGAAGGGAGAGTGGTGGATGTGGTGTCTATGGAATTCAGTGAAGGTGTTTCACTTTGAAGGTAGAGTGGTGGATGTGGTTTCTATGGAATACAGTGAAGGTGTTTCATATTGGTGAAGGTAGAGTGGTGGATGTGGTGTCTATGGAATTCAGTAAAGGTGTTTCACATTGGTGAAGGTACAGTGGTGGACGTAGCGTCTGTGGAATTCAGTGACGGTGTTTCACATTGGTGAAGGTACAGTGGTGGGTATGGTGTCTATGGAATTCAGTGAAGGTGTTTCATATTGGTGTAGGTAGACTGGTGGATGTGGTGTCTATGGAATTCAGTGAAGGTGTTTCATATTGGTGAAGGTAGAGTAGTGGTTGTCGTGTCTATGGAATTCAGAGAAGGTGATTCATATTGAGGAAGGTAGCGTGGTGGATGTGGTATTGATGGAATTCAGTGAAGGTGTTTCATATTGTTGAAGGTTGAGTGGTGGACCTGGTTTGTATGGAATTCAATGAATTTGTTTCATATTGGTGAAGGTAGAGTGGTGGATGTGGTGTCTGTGGAATTCAGTGAAGGTGTTTCATTTTGGTGAAGGTAGAGTGGTGGACGTGGTTTCTATGGAATTCCGTAAAGGTGTTTCACATTGGTGAAGCTAGAGTGGTGGACGTGGTCTCAATGGAATTAAGTGAAGGAGATACACATTGGTGAAGGTAGAGTGGTGGACGTGGTGTCTGTGGAATTCAGTGAAGGTATTTCACATTGGTGAAGGTAGAGTGGTTGATGTGGTGTCAAGGGAATTCAGTGAATGTGTTTCACATTGGTGAAGGTAGCGTGGTGGATGTGGTGTCAATGGAATTCAGGGAAGATGTTTCATATTGATGAAGGGTGCGTGGTGGATGTGGTATTGATGGAATTCAGTGAAGGTGTTTCATATTGGTGAAGGTACAGTGGTGGATGTGGTGTCTATGGAATTCAATAAAGGAGTTTCACATTCATGAATGTAGAGTGGTGGATGTGGTGTCTATGGAATTCAGTGAAGTTGTTTCACATTGGTGAAGGTAGAGTGGTGGACGTGGTGTCAATGGAATTCAGTGAAGGTGTTTCACATTGGTGAAGGTACAGTGGTGGGTAATGTGTCGATGGAATTCAGTGAAGGTTTTTCATATTGGTGTAGGTAGACTGGTGGATGTGGTGTCTTGAATTCAGTGAAGGTGTTTCATTTTGGTGAAGGTAGAGTGGTGGATGTGCTATTGATGGAATTCAGTGAAGGTGAATCACATTGATGAAGGTACAGTGGTGGATGTGGTGTGTATGGAATTCAGTGAAGGAGTTTCGCATTGGTGAAGGTAGAGTGGTGGATGTGGTGAAAATGGAATGCAGTGAAGGTGTTTCACATTGCTGAAGGCAGAGTAGTGGATGTGGTGTCTGTGGAATTCAGTGAAGGTGTTTCACATTGGTGAAGGTACAGTGGTGGGTATGGTGTCGATGGAATTCAGTGAAGGTTTTTCATATTGGTGTAGGTAGACTGGTGGATGTGCTGTCTTGAATTCAGTGAAGGTGTTTCATATTGGTGAAGGTGGAGTGGTCGACGTGGTGTCTATGGAATTCAGTGAAGTTGTTTCACATTGGTGAATGTAGAGTGGTGGATGTGGTGTCTATGGAATTCACTAAAAGCGTTTCACATTGATGAATGTAGAGTGGTGGATGTGGTGTCCATGGAATTCAGTGAAGGTGTTTCACATTGGTGAAGGTACAGTGGTGGACGTAGCGTCTGTGGAATTCAGTGACGGTGTTTCACATTGGTGAAGGTACAGTGGTGGGTATGGTGTCTATGGAATTCAGTGAAGGTGTTTCATATTGGTGTAGGTAGACTGGTGGATGTGGTGTCTTGAATTCAGTGAAGGTGTTTCATATTGGTGAAGGTGGAGTGGTGGATATGGTGTCTATGGATTTCAGAGAAGATGTTTCATATTGATGAAGGGTGCGTGGTGGATGTGGTATTGATGGAATTCAGTGAAGGTGTTTCATTTTGGTGAAGGTAGAGTGGTGGATGTGCTATTGATGGAATTCAGTGAAGGTGAATCACATTGATGAAGGTACAGTGGTGGACGTGGTGTGTATGGAATTCAGTGAAGGAGTTTCGCATTGGTGAAGGTAGAGTGGTGGATGTGGTGTCAATGGAATTCAGTGAAGGTGTTTCACATTGCTGAAGGCAGAGTAGTGGATGTGGTGTCTGTGGAATTCAGTGTAGGTGTTTCATATTGGTGAAGTTAGAGTGGTGGAAGTGGTGTCTTTGGATTACAGTGAAGGTGTTTCATATTGGTGAAGGTAGAGTGGTGGATGCGGTGACTATGGAATTCAGTGAAGGTGTTTCATATTGGTGAAGGTAGAGTGGTGGACGTGGTGTCAATGGAATTCAATGAAGGTGTTTCATTAATGTGAAGGTAGAGTGGTGGACGTGGTGTCAATGGAATTCAGTGAATGTGTTTCATTATGGTGAAGGTAGAGTGGCGGAAGTGGTGTCTATGGAATTAAGTGAAGGATTTTCACATTGGTGAAGATAGAGTGGTGGACGTGGTGTCTGTGGAATTCAGTGAAGGTGTTTCATATTGGTGAAGGTAGAGTGGTGGATGTGGTGTCTTTGGTGTTCATTGAAGGTGTTTTACATTGATGAAGGTACAGTGGTGGACGTGGTGTGTATGGAATTCAGTGAAAGTGTTTCAATTGATGAATGCAGTGTCGTGGATTTGGTGTGTATGGAATTCAGTGAAGGTGTTTCATATTGGTGAAGGGAGAGTGGTGGATGTGGTGTCTATGGAATTCAGTGAAGGTGTTTCACTTTGAAGGTAGAGTGGTGGATGTGGTTTCTATGGAATACAGTGAAGGTGTTTCATATTGGTGAAGGTAGAGTGGTGGATGTGGTGTCTATGGAATTCAGTAAAGGTGTTTCACATTGGTGAAGGTACAGTGGTGGACGTAGCGTCTGTGGAATTCAGTGACGGTGTTTCACATTGGTGAAGGTACAGTGGTGGGTATGGTGTCTATGGAATTCAGTGAAGGTGTTTCATATTGGTGTAGGTAGACTGGTGGATGTGGTGTCTATGGAATTCAGTGAAGATGTTTCATATTGATGAAGGGTGTGTGGTGGATGTGGTATTGATGGAATTCAGTGAAGGTGTTTCACTTTGGTGAAGGTAGAGTGGGGGATGTGGTATTGATGGAATTCAGTGAAGGTGTTTCATATTGATGAAGGTAGAGCGGGGGACGTGGTGTCTATGGAATTCAGTCAAGGTGTTTCATATTGGTGAAGGTAGACTGTTGGATGTGGTGTCAATGGCATTCAGTGAATGTGTTTCATATTGGGGAAGGTAGAGTAGTGGTTGTCGTGTCTATGGAATTCAGAGAAGGTGATTCATATTGAGGAAGGTAGCGTGGTGGATGTGGTATTGATGGAATTCAGTGAAGGTGTTTCATATTGGTGAAGGTTGAGTGGTGGACCTGGTTTGTATGGAATTCAATGAATTTGTTTCATATTGGTGAAGGTAGAGTGGTGGATGTGGTGTCTGTGGAATTCAGTGAAGGTGTTTCATTTTGGTGAAGGTAGAGTGGTGGACGTGGTTTCTATGGAATTCCGTAAAGGTGTTTCACATTGGTGAAGCTAGAGTGGTGGACGTGGTGTCAATGGAATTAAGTGAAGGAGATTCACATTGGTGAAGGTAGAGTGGTGGACGTGGTGTCTGTGGAATTCAGTGAAGGTATTTCACATTGGTGAAGGTAGAGTGGGGGATGTGGTATTGATGGAATTCAGTGAAGGTGTTTCATATTGATGAAGGTAGAGCGGTGGACGTGGTGTCTATGGAATTCAGTGAAGGTGTTTCATATTGGTGAAGATAGACTGTTGGATGTGGTGTCTATGGAATTCAGTGAATGTGTTTCATATTGGGGAAGGTAGAGTCGTGGTTGTCGTGTCTATGGAATTCAGTGAAGGTGTTTCATATTGGTGAAGGTAGACTGTTGGATGTGGTGTCTATGGAATTCAGTGAATGTGTTTCATATTGGTGAAGGTAGAGTAGTGGACGTGGTGTCTTGATTTCAGTGAACGTGTTTCATATTGCTGAAGGTAGCGTGGTGGAAGTGGTGTCTTTGGATTACAGTGAAGGTGTTTCATATTGGTGAAGGTAGAGTGGTGGACGTGTTGTCTATGGAATTCAGTGAACATGATTCACATTGATGAAGGTACAACGGTGGACGTGGTGTGTATGGAATTCAGTGAATGTGTTTCACATTGGTGAAGGTGGAGTGGTGGATGTGGTGTCAATGGAATTTTTTGAACGTGTTTCACATTGCTGAAGGCAGAGTAGTGGATGTGGTGTCTGTGGAATTCAGTGAAGGTGTTTCATATTGGTGAAGGCAGAGTAGTGGATGCGGTGTCTATGGAATTCAGTGAAGGTGTTTCATATTGGTGAAGGTAGAGTGGTGGATGTGGTGTCAATGGAATTCAGTGAAGGTGTTTCACATTGCTGAAGGCAGAGTAGTGGATGTGGTGTCTGTGGAATTCAGTGAAGGTGTTTCATATTGGTGAAGGCAGAGTAGTGGATGCGGTGTCTATGGAATTCAGTGAAGGTGTTTCATATTGGTGAAGGTAGAGTGGTGGACGTGGTGTCAATGGAATTCAGTGAAGTTGTTTCATATTGGTGAAGGTAGAGTGGCGGACGTGGTGTCTGTGGAGTTATGTGAAGGTGATTCACATTGATGAAGGTACAGTGGTGGACGTGGTGTGTATGGAATTCAGTGAAGGAGTTTCGCATTGGTGAAGGTAGAGTGGTGGATGTGGTGTCAATGGAATTCAGTGAAGGTGTTTCATATTGATGAAGGTACAGTGGTGGACGTGGTGTGTATGGAATTTAGTGAATGTGTTTCACATTGGTGAAGGTAGAGTGGTGGATGTGGTGTCAATGGAATTCAGTGAAGGTGTTTCACATTGCTGAAGGCAGAGTAGTGGATGTGGTGTCTGTGGAATTCTGTGAAGTTGTTTCATATTGGTGAAGTTAGAGTGGTGGAAGTGGTGTCTTTGGATTACAGTGAAGGTGTTTCATATTGGTGAAGGTGGAGTGGTGGATGCGGTGTCTATGGAATTCAGTCAAGGTGTTTCATATTGGTGAAGGTAGAGTGGTGGACGTGGTGTCAATGGAATTCATTTAAGGTGTTTCATTATGGTGAAGGTAGAGTGCTGGACGTGGTGTCAATGGAATTCAGTGAATGTGTTTCATTGTGGTGAAGATAGAGTGGTGGATGTGGTGTCTTTGGTGTTCATTGAAGGTGTTTTGCATTGATGAAGGTACAGTGGTGGACGTGGTGTGTCTGGAATTCAGTGAAGGTGTTTAAATTGATGAATGTAGAGTGGTGGATGTGGTGTGTATGGAATTCAGTGAAGGTGTTTCACTTTGAAGGTAGAGTGGTGGATGTGGTTTCCATGGAATACAGTGAAGGTGTTTCATATTGGTGAAGGTGGTGGTGGATGTGGTGTCTATGGAATTCAGTGAAGGTGTTTCACATTGGTGAAGGTACAGTGGTGGACGTAGCGTCTGTGGCATTCAGTGACGGTGTTTCACATTGGTGAAGGTACAGTGGTGGGTATGGTGTCTATGGAATTCAGTGAAGGTGTTTCATATTGGTGTAGGTAGACTGGTGGATGTGGTGTCTATGGAATTCAGTGAAGGTGTTTCATATTGGTGAAGGTAGAGTGGTGGATTTGGTGTCTGGAATTCAGAGAAGATGTTTCATATTGATGAAGGGTGCGTGGTGGATGTGGTATTGATGGAATTCAGTGAAGGTGTTTCATATTGATGAAGGTAGAGCGGTGGACGTGGTGTCTATGGAATTCAGTGAAGGAGTTTCATATTGGGGAAGGTAGAGTAGTGGTTGTCGTGTCTATGGAATTCAGAGAAGGTGATTCATATTGAGGAAGGTAGCGTGGTGGATGTGGTATTGATGGAATTCAGTGAAGGTGTTTCATATTGGTGAAGGTAGAGTGGTGGACGTGGTTTGTATGGAAAATGAATTTGTTTCATATTGGTGAAGGTAGAGTGGTGGAAGTGGTGTCTTTGTATTACAGTGAAGGTGTTTCATATTGATGAAGTTAGAGTGGTGGAAGTGGTGTCTATGGAATTCCGTGAAGATCTTTCACTTTGGTGAAGGTAGAGTGGTGGACATGGTGTCAATGGAATTCAGTGAAGGTGTTTTATATTGGTGAAGGTAGAGTGGCGGACGTGGTGTCTGTGGAGTTATGTGAAGGTGATTCACATTGATGAAGGTACAGTGGTGGACGTGGTGTGTATGGAATTCAGTGAAGGAGTTTCGCATTGGTGAAGGTAGAGTGGTGGATGTGGTGTCAATGGAATTCAGTGAAGGTTTTTCACATTGCTGAAGGCAGAGTAGTGGCTGTGGTGTCTGTGGAATTCTGTGAAGGTGTTTCATATTGGTGAAGTTAGAGTGGTGGAAGTGGTGTCTTTGGATTACAGTGAAGGTGTTTCATATTGGTGAAGGTGGAGTGGTGGATGCGGTGTCTATGGAATTCAGTCAAGGTGATTCATATTGGTGAAGGTAGAGTGGTGTACGTGGTGTCAATGGAATTCATTGAAGATGTTCCATTATGGTGAAGATAGAGTGGTGGATGTGGTGTCTATGGAATTCAGTGGTTCATATTGGTGTAGGTAGACTGGTGGATGTGGTGTCTATGGAATTCAGTGAAGGTGTTTCATATTGGTGAAGGCAGAGTGGTGGATTTGGTGTCTGGAATTCAGAGAAGATGTTTCATATTGATGAAGGGTGTGTGGTGGATGTGGTATTGATGGAATTCAGTGAAGGTGTTTCATTTTGGTGAAGGTAGAGTGGTGGATGTGGTATTGATGGAATTCAGTGAAGGTGTTTCATATTGATGAAGGTAGAGCGGTGGACGTCTATGGAATTCAGTGAAGGTGTTTCATATTGGGGAAGGTAGAGTAGTGGTTGTCGTGTCGATGGAATTCAGAGAAGGTGATTCATATTGAGGAAGGTAGCGTGGTGGATGTGGTATTGATGGAATTCAGTGAAGGTGTTTCATATTGGTGAAGGTAGAGTGGTGGACGTGGTTTGTATGGAAAATGAATTTGTTTCATATTGGTGAAGGTAGAGTGGTGGAAGTGGTGTCTTTGGATTACAGTGAAGGTGTTTCATATTGACGAAGGTAGAGTGGTGGAAGTGGTGTC
Organism: Hypanus sabinus; assembly: GCF_030144855.1. Classification (NCBI taxonomy): domain Eukaryota; kingdom Metazoa; phylum Chordata; class Chondrichthyes; order Myliobatiformes; family Dasyatidae; genus Hypanus; species Hypanus sabinus. The sequence goes on from NW_026781318.1 coordinate 197,736, forward strand.
TATGGAATTCCGTGAAGATCTTTCACTTTAGTGAAGGTAGAGTGGTGGACGTGGTGTCAATGGAATTCAGTGAAGGTGTTTCATATTGGTGAAGGTATAGTGGCGGACGTGGTGTCTGTGGAGTTATGTGAAGGTGATTCACATTGATGAAGGTACAGTGGTGGACGTGGTGTGTATGGAATTCAGTGAAGGAGTTTCGCATTGGTGAAGGTAGAGTGGTGGATGTGGTGTCAATGGAATTCAGTGAAGGTGTTTCACATTGCTGAAGGCAGAGTAGTGGATGTGGTGTCTGTGGAATTCTGTGAAGGTGTTTCATTATGGTGAAGGTAGAGTGGTGGACGTGGTGTCAATGGAATTCAGTGAATGTGTTTCATTATGGTGAAGATAGAGTGGTGGATGTGGTGTCTTTGGTGTTCATTGAAGGTGTTTTACATTGATGAAGGTACAGTGGTGGACATGGTGTGTATGGAATTCAGTGAAGGTGTTTCAATTGATGAATGTAGAGTGGTGGATGTGGTGTGTATGGAATTCAGTGAAGGTGTTTCACATTGGTGAAGGGAGAGTGGTGGATGTGGTGTCTATGGAATTCAGTGAAGGTGTTTCACTTTGAAGGTAGAGTGGTGGATGTGGTTTCCATGGAATACAGTGAAGGTGTTTCATATTGGTGAAGGTGGTGGTGGATGTGGTGTCTATGGAATTCAGTGAAGGTGTTTCACATTGGTGAAGGTACAGTGGTGGACGTAGCGTCTGTGGCATTCAGTGACGGTGTTTCACATTGGTGAAGGTACAGTGGTGGGTATGGTGTCTATGGAATTCAGTGTAGGTGTTTCATATTGGTGTAGTTAGACTGGTGGATGTGGTGTCTATGGAATTCAGTGAAGGTGTTTCATATTGGTGAAGGTAGAGTGGTGGATTTGGTGTCTGGAATTCAGAGAAGATGTTTCATATTGATGAAGGGTGCGTGGTGGTTGTGGTATTGATGGAATTCAGTGAAGGTGTTTCATTTTGGTGAAGGTAGAGTGGTGGATGTGGTATTGATGGAATTCACTGAAGGTGCTTCATATTGGTGAAGGTTGAGTGGAGGATGTGGTGTCTATGGAACTCACTAAGGAGTTTCACATTGATGAATGTAGAGTGGTGGATGTGGTGTCTATGGAATTCAGTGAAGGTGTTTCACATTGGTGAAGGTACAGTGGTGGGTATGGTGTCTATGGAATTCAGTGAAGGTGTTTCATATTGGTGTAGGTAGACTGGTGGAGGTGGTGTCTTGAATTCAGTGAAGGTGTTTCATATTGGTGAAGGTGGAGTGGTGGATATGGTGTCTATGGAATTCAGAGAAGATGTTTCATATTGATGAAGGGTGCGTGCTGGATGTGGTATTGATGGAATTCAGTGAAGGTGTTTCATTTTGGTGAAGGTAGAGTGGTGGATGTAGTATTGATGGAATTCAGTGAAGGTGTTTCAAATTGATGAAGGTAGCGTGGTGGATGTAGTATTGAGGGAATTCAGTGAACGTGTTTCATATTGGTGAAGGTAGAGTGGTGGCCGTGGTTTGTATGGATTTCAATGAATTTGTTTCATATTGCTGAAGGTAGAGTAGTGGACGTGGTGTCTTGATTTCAGTGAACGTGTTTCATATTGCTGAAGGTAGAGTGGTGGAAGTGGTGTCTTTGGATTACAGTGAAGGTGTTTCATATTGGTGAAGGTAGAGAGGTGGATGTGTTGTCTATGGAATTCAGTGAACGTGATTCACATTGATGAAGGTACAGTGATGTGTCTGCGCCTGTACTCACTGGAGTTTAGAAGAAGGAGGGGGATCTCATTGTATGAGAAGTGTTTGATGTCTCTGGGCCTGTACTCACTGGAGTTTGGAAGAATGCTGCAGGGGTTCTCAGTGTATGATGGGTGTTGGATGTCTCTTGGCCTGTACTCACTGGAGTTTGGAAGAATGCTGCAGGGGATCTCATTGTATGATGAATGTTTGCTGTCTCTGGGCCTGTACTCCCTGGATTTTTGAAAAGTTATGGGAGATCTCATTGTGTGAGGAGTGTTTGACGTCTCTGGGCCTGTACTCACTGGAGTTTAGAATAATCAGGGGAAATCTCATTGTATGAGGAGTGTTTGATGTCTCTGGGCCTCTACTCACTGGAGTTTAGAAGAATGAGGCGGGATCTCATTGTATGAGGAGTGTTTGATGTCTCTGGGCCTCTACTCACTGGAGTTTAGAAGAATGAGGGGTGATCTCACTGTATGAGCAGTGTTTGATTTCTCTGGGCCTGTACTCACTGGAGTTTAGAAGAATGAGGGGGGATCTCATTGTACGAGGAGTGTTTGATCACTCTGCGCCTGTACTCTGGAGTTTAGAAGAATGAGGGGGGATCTCATTGTATGAGGAGTGTTTGATGTCTCTGGGCCTCTACTCACTGGAGTTTAGAAGAATGAGGCGGGGGGTTCTCAGTGTATGATGAGTGTTTGATGTCTCTGGGCCTGTACTCGCTGGAGTTTAGAAGAATGAGGGGAGATCTCAGTGTATGATGAGTGTTTGATGTCTCTGGGCCTCTGCTCACTGGAGTTTAGAAGAATGAGGCGGGGGGTTCTCATTGTATGAGGAGTGTTTGATGTCTCTTGGCCTGTACTCACTGGTGTTTAGAAGAATGAGGGGTTATCAAATTGTATGAGAAGTGTTTGGTTTCTCTGAGACTCTGCTGACTGGAGTATTGAAGAATGAGGGGGGAGCTCTTTGTATGAGGAGTGTTTGATGTCACTGGGTCTGTACTCACTGGAGTTTTGAAAAATTATGGGAGATCTCATTGTGTGAGGAGTGTTTGATTTCTCTAGGCCTGTACTCACTGGAGTTTAGAAGAATGAGGGGGGATCTCATTGTATGAGGAGTGTTTGATGTCTCTTGGCCTGTACTCGCTGGAGTTTCGAAGAATGTGGAGGGGATCTCATTGTATGAGGAGTGTTTGATGTGTCTGGGCCTGTACTCACTGGAGTTTAGAAGAATGAGGGAGTATCAAATTGTATGAGAAATGTTTGGTTTCACTGAGACTGTGCTGACTGGAGTTTAGAAGAATTGGGAGTGTCCTTAGTGTATACTTAGTGTTTGATGTCTCTGGGCCTGTACTCACTGGAGTTTAGAAGAATGAGGGGGGATCTCATTGTATGAGGAGTGTTTGATGTTTCTGGGCCTGTACTCACTGGAGTTTAGAAGAATGAGGGGGGGATCTCATTGTATGAGGAGTGTTCGATGTTTCTGGGCCTGTACTCACTGGAGTTTAGAAGAATGAGGGGGAATCTCATTATATGTGGAGTATTTGCTGTCTCTGGGCCTGGACTCACTGGAGTTCAGAAGAATGAGGGAGATCTCCTTGTTGGAAGAGTGTTTGATGTGTCTGCGCCTGTACTCACTGGAGTTTAGAAGAATTGGGGTGGATCCCATTGTATGAGGAGTGTTTGACGTCTCTGGGCCTGTACTCTGTGGAGTTTTGAAGAATGGGGCGTATCTCATTGTATGAGTAGTGTTTGATGTCTCTGGGCCAGTAGGTACTGGAGTTTAGAAGAATGAGGGGGATCTTATTGTATGAGGAGTGTTTGCTGTCTCTGGGCCGATACTCGCTGCAGTTTTGAAGAATGAGGGGGAATCTCATTGTATGAGGAGTGTTTGATGTCACTGGGTCTGTACTCCCTGGAGTTTTGAAAAATTATGGGAGATCTCATTGTGTGAGTAGTGTTTGATTTCTCTGGGCCTGTACTCACTGGAGTTTGACGTGGGGATCTCATTGTATGAGTTGTGTTTGATCCCTCTGGGCCTGTACTCACTGGAGTTTAGAAGAATGAGGGGAGATCTCATTGTATGAGGAGTGTTTGATGGCTCTGGGCCTGTACTCACTGGAGTTTAGAAGAATGAGGGGGGATCTCATTGTATGAGGAGTGTTTGATGTCTCTGGGCCTGTACTCACTGGAGTTTAGAAGAATGAGGGGGGATCTCATTGTATGAGGAGTGTTTGATGTCACTGGGCCTGGACTCACTGGAGTTTAAAGAATGAGGGGGGATCTCATTGTATGATGAGTGTTTGATGTCTCTGGGCCTGTACTCACTGGAGTTTAGAAGAATTAGGGGGGATCTCATTGTATGAGGAGTGTTTGATGTCTCTGGGCCTGTACTCACTGGAGTTTAGAAGAATGACGGGGGATCTCATTGTATGAGGAGTGTTTGGTTTCTCTGAGACTGTGCTGACTGGAGTTTAGAAGAATTGGGAGTGACCTCAGTGTATGCTTAGTGTTTGATGTCTCTGGGCCTGTACTCACTGGAGTTTAGAAGAATGAGGGGGCAATCTCATTGCTTGAGGAGTGTTTGATGTCTCTGGGCCTGTACTCACTGGAGTTTAGAAGAATGAGGGTGATCTCATTGTATGAGGAGTGTTTGATGTCTCTGGGCCTGTACTCACTGGAGTTTAGAAGAATGAGGGGTAATCTCATTGTATGAGGAGTGTTTGATGTCTCTGGGCCTGTTCTCACTGGAGTTTAGAAGAATGAGGGGAGATCTCAGTGTATGATGAGTGTTTGAGGTCTCTGGGTCTGTACTCAGAGGAGTTTATCAGAATGAGGGAGTATCACATTGTATGTGGAGTGTTTGGGGTCTCTGGGCCTGTACTCACTGGAGTTCAGAAGAATGCTGGAGGGGTTCTCGGTGTATGATGGGTGTTTGGTGTCTCTGGGCCTGTATTTACTGCAGTTTAGAAAAATGAAGGAATCTCATTGTATGATGAATGTTTGCTGTGTCTGGGCCTGTACTCCCTGGAGTTTTGATAAATTATGGGAGATCTCATTGTGTGAGGAGTGTTTGATTTCTCTGGGCCTGTACTCACTGGAGTTTAGAAGAATGAGGGGGGATCTCATTGTACGAGGGATGTTTGATCACTCTGCACCTGTACTCACTGTAATTTAGAAGAATGAGGGGGAATCTCATTGTATGAGGAGGGTTTGATGTCACTGGGTCTGTACTCACTGGAGTTTAGAAGAATGAGGGGGGGATCTCATTGTATGAGGAGTGTTTGATTTCTCTGGGCCTGTACTCACTGGAGTTTAGAAGAATGGGGCGTATCTCATTGTATGAGTAGTGTTTGATGTCTCTGGGCCAGTAGGTACTGGAGTTTAGAAGAATGAGGGGGATCTCATTGTATGAGGAGTGTTTGATGTCTCTGGGCCTCTACTCACTGGAGTTTTGAAGAATGGGGCGTATCTCATTGTATGAGTAGTGTTTGATGTCTCTGGGCCAGTAGGTACTGGAGTTTAGAAGAATGAGGGGGATCTCATTGTATGAGGAGTGTTTGATGTCTCTGGGCCTGTACTCTCTGGAGTTTAGAAGAATGAGGGGGGATCTCATTGTATGAGGAGTGTTTGATGTTTCTGGGCCTGTACTCACTGGAGTTTAAAAGAATGAGGGGGGGATCTCATTGTATGAGGAGTGTTCGATGTTTCTGGGCCTGTACTCACTGGAGTTTAGAAGAATGAGGGGGAATCTCATTATATGTGGAGTATTTGCTGTCTCTGGGCCTGGACTCACTGGAGTTCAGAAGAATGAGGGAGATCTCCTTGTTGGAAGAGTGTTTGATGTGTCTGCGCCTGTACTCACTGGAGTTCAGAAGAATGCTGCAGGGGTTCGCAGTGTATGATGGGTGTTTGGTGTCTCTGGGCCTGTACTCGCTGCAGTTCAGAAGAATGAAGGGATCTCATTGTATGATGAATGTTTGCTGTCTCTGAGCCTGTACTTTCTGGTGTTTTGAAAAGTTATGGGAGATCTCACTGTGTGAGGAATGTTTGATTTTTCAAGGCCTGTACTCACTGGAGTTTGATGGGGGGATCTCATTGTATGAGGAGTGTTTGTTGTCTCTGGGCCTGTACTCACTGGAGTTTAGAAGAATGAGGGGGGGATCTCATTGTGTGAGGAGTGTTTGATGTCTCTGGGCCTGTACTCGCTGGAGTTTAGAAGAATGTGGGGGTATCTCATTGTATGAGGAGTGTTTGATGTCACTGGGTCTGTACTCCCTGGAGTTTTGAAAAATTATGGGAGATCTCATTGTGTGAGGAGTTTTTGATTTCTCTGGGCCTGTACTTGCTGGAGTTTAGAAGAATGTGGGGGTATCTCATTGTATGAGGAGTGTTTGATGTCTCTGGGCCTGTACTCGCTGGAGTTTAGAAGAATGTGGGGGTATCTCATTGTATGAGGAGTGTTTGATGTCACTGGGTCTGTACTCCCTGGAGTTTTGAAAAATTATGGGAGATCTCATTGTGTGAGGAGTGTTTGATTTCTCCGGGCCTGTACTCACTGGAGTTTGACGGGGGGATCTCATTGTATGAGTTGTGTTTGATCCCTGTGGGCCTGTACTCACTGGAGTTTAGAAGAATGAGGGGGGGATCTCATTGTACGAGTAGTGGTTGATCACTCTGCGCCTGTACTCACTGGAGTTTAGAAGAATGAGGGCCATCTCATTGTATGAGGAGTGTTTGATGGCTCTGGGCCTGTAATCACTGGAGTTTAGAAGAATGAGGGGGATATCATTGTATGAGGAGTGTTTGATGGCTCTGGGCCTCGACTCGCTGGAGTTTTGTAGAATGAGGGTGGATCTCAGTGTTTGGGGAGCGTTTGATGTCTCTTGGCCTGTACTCACTGGTGTTTAGAAGAATGAGGGGGTATCAAATTGTATGAGAAATGTTTGGTTTCACTGAGACTGTGTTGACTGGAGTTTAGAAGAATTGGGAGTGACCTTAGTGTATGCTTAGTGTTTGATGTTTCTGGGCCTGTACTCACTGGAGTTTAGAAGAATGAAGGGATCTCATTGTATGATGAATGTTTGCTGTCTCTGGGCCTGTACTCCCTGGAGTTTTGAAAAGTTATGGAGATCTCATTGTGTGAGGAGTGTTTGATGTCTCTGGGCCTGTACTCACTGGAGTTTAGAATAATCAGGGGAAATCTCATTGTATGAGGATTTTTTGATGTCTCTGGGCCTCTACTCACTGGAGTTTAGAAGAATGAGTGTGGATCTCAGTGCTTGAGGAGTGCTTGATGTCTCTTGGCATGTAGTCACTGGAGTTTAGAAGAATGAGGGTGGGATCTCATTGTACGAGGAGTGTTTGTTAACTCTGGGCCTGTTCTCACTGGAAGTTAGAAGAATGAGGGGAGATCTCATTGTTTGAGGAGTGATTGATGTCTCTGGGTGTGTACTCACTGGAGTTTAGAAGAATGAGTGGGTATCTCATTGTACGAGGAGTGGTTGATCACTCTGCGCCTGTACTCACTGGAGTTTTGGAAGAATGAGGGGGGATCTCATTGTATAAGGAGTGTTTGATGTCTCTGGGGCTGTAATCACTGGAGTTTAGAAGAATGAGGGGGATATCATTGTATGAGGAGTGTTTGATGGCTCTGGGCCTCGACTCGCTGGAGTTTTGTAGAATGAGGGTGGATCTCAGTGTTTGGGGAGCGTTTGATGTCTCTTGGCCTGTACTCACTGGTGTTTAGAAGAATGAGGGGGTATCAAATTGTATGAGAAATGTTTGGTTTCACTGAGACTGTGTTGACTGGAGTTTAGAAGAATTGGGAGTGACCTTAGTGTATGCTTAGTGTTTGATGTTTCTGGGCCTGTACTCACTGGAGTTTAGAAGAATGAAGGGATCTCATTGTATGATGAATGTTTGCTGTCTCTGGGCCTGTACTCCCTGGAGTTTTGAAAAGTTATGGAGATCTCATTGTGTGAGGAGTGTTTGATGTCTCTGGGCCTGTACTCACTGGAGTTTAGAATAATCAGGGGAAATCTCATTGTATGAGGATTTTTTGATGTCTCTGGGCCTCTACTCACTGGAGTTTAGAAGAATGAGTGTGGATCTCAGTGCTTGAGGAGTGCTTGATGTCTCTTGGCATGTAGTCACTGGAGTTTAGAAGAATGAGGGTGGGATCTCATTGTACGAGGAGTGTTTGTTAACTCTGGGCCTGTTCTCACTGGAAGTTAGAAGAATGAGGGGAGATCTCATTGTTTGAGGAGTGATTGATGTCTCTGGGTGTGTACTCACTGGAGTTTAGAAGAATGAGTGGGTATCTCATTGTACGAGGAGTGGTTGATCACTCTGCGCCTGTACTCACTGGAGTTTTGGAAGAATGAGGGGGGATCTCATTGTATAAGGAGTGTTTGATGTCTCTGGGGCTGTACTCACTGGAGTTTAGAAGAATGAGGGGGGATCTCAGTGTATGATGAGTGTTTGAGGTCTCTGGGCCTCTACTCACTGGAGTTTAGAAGAATGAGGGGGGATCTCATTGTATGAGGAGTGTTTGATGTGTCTGGGCCTGTACTCACTGGAGTTTAGAAGAATGAGGGGGGATCTCATTGTATGAGGAGTGTTTGGTGTGTCTGGGCCTGTACTGACTAGAGTTTATAAGAATGAGGCGGTATCTCATTGTATGAGGAGTGTTTGGTGTGTCTGGGCCTGTACTGACTGGAGTTTATAAGAATGAGGCGGTATCTCATTGTATGAGGAGTGTTTGGTGTGTCTGGGCCTGTACTGACTGGAGTTTATAAGAATGAGGCGGTATCTCATTGTATGAGGAGTGTTTGGTGTGTCTGGGCCTGTACTGACTGGAGTTTATAAGAATGAGGCGGTATCTCATTGTATGAGGAGTGTTTGGTGTGTCTGCGCCTGTACTGACTGGAGTTTATAAGAATGAGGCGGTATCTCATTGTATGAGCAGTGTTTGATGTCTCTGGGCCTCTACTCACTGGAGTTTAGAAGAATGAGGCGGGGGGTTCTCAGTGTATGATGAGTGTTTGATGTCTCTGGGCCTGTACTCACTGGAGTTTAGAAGAATGAGGGGAGATAGTGTATGAGGAGTGTTTGCTGTCTCTGGGCCTGTACTCGCTGCAGTTTTGAAGAATGAGGGGGAATCTCATTGTATTAGGACTGTTTGATTTCTCTGGGCCTGTACTTGCTGGAGTTTAGAAGAATGTGGGGGTATCTCATTGTATGAGGAGTGTTTGATGTCTCTGGGCCTGTACTCACTGGAGTTTAGAAGAATGAGGGGGAATCTCATTGTATTAGGACTGTTTGATTTCTCTGGGCCTGTACTTGCTGGAGTTTAGAAGAATGTGGGGGTATCTCATTGTATGAGGAGTGTTTGATGTCTCTGGGCCTGTACTCACTGGAGTTTAGAAGAATGAGGGGGATCTCATTGTATGAGGAGTGTTTGATGTCTCTGGGCCTGTACTCACTGGAGTTTAGAAGAATGTGGGGTTATCTCATTGTATGAGGAGTGTTTGATGTCACTGGGTCTGTACTCCCTGGAGTTTTGAAAAATTATGGGAGATCTCATTGTGTGAGGAGTGTTTGCTGTCTCTGGGCCTGTACTCACTGGAGTTCAGAAGAATGCGTGGGATCTCACTGTTGGAAGAGTGTTTGATGTGTCTGCGCCTGTACTCACTGGAGTTTAGAAGAATGACGGGGGATCTCATTGTATAAGGAGTGTTTGATGGCTCTGGGCCTGGACTCACTGGAGTTTAGAAGAATGCTGCAGGGGTTCGCAGTGTATGATGGGTGTTTGGTGTCTCTGGGCCTGTACTCGCTGCAGTTCAGAAGAATGAAGGGATCTCATTGTATGATGAATGTTTGCTGTCTCTGGGCCTGTACTCCCTGGAGTTTTGAAAAGTTATGGGAGAACTCATTGTGTGAGGAGTGTTTGATTTCTCCGGGCCTGTACTCACTGGAGTTTGACGGGGGGATCTCATTGTATGAGTTGTGTTTGATCCCTGTGGGCCTGTAATCACTGGAGTTTAGAAGAATGAGGGGGATCTCATTGTATGAGGATTGTTTGATGGCTCTGGGCCTCGACTCGCTGGAGTTTTGTAGAATGAGGGTGGATCTCAGTGTTTGGGTAGCGTTTGATGTCTCTTGGCCTGTACTCACTGGTGTTTAGAAGAATGAGGGGGTATCAAATTGTATGAGAAATGTTTGGTTTCACTGAGACTGTGTTGACTGGAGTTTAGAAGAATTGGGAGTGACCTTAGTGTATACTTAGTGTTTGATGTCTCTGGGCCTGTACTCACTGGAGTTTAGAAGAATGAGGGGGGATCTCATTGTATGAGGAGTGTTTGATGTTTCTGGGCCTGTACTCACTGGAGTTTAGAAGAATGAAGGGGGGGATCTCATTGTATGAGGAGTGTTTGATGTTTCTGGGCCTGTACTCACTGGAGTTTAGAAGAATGAGGGGGAATCTCATTATATGTGGAGTGTTTGCTGTCTCTGGGCCTGTACTCACTGGAGTTCAGAATAATGCGTGGGATCTCACTGTTGGAAGAGTGTTTGATATGTCTGCGCCTGTACTCACTGGAGTTCAGAAGAATGCTGCAGGGGTTCTCAGTGTATGATGGGTGTTTGGTGTCTCTGGGCCTGTACTCGCTGCAGTTCAGAAGAATGAAGGAATCTCATTGTATGATGAATGTTTGCTGTCTCTGGGCCTGTACTCCCTGGAGTTTTGAAAAGTTATGGAGATCTCATTGTGTGAGGAGTGTTTGATGTCTCTGGGCCTGTACTCACTGGAGTTTAGAATAATCAGGGGAAATCTCATTGTATGAGGATTTTTTGATGTCTCTGGGCCTCTACTCACTGGAGTTTAGAAGAATGAGTGTGGATCTCAGTGCTTGAGGAGTGCTTGATGTCTCTTGGCATGTAGTCACTGGAGTTTAGAAGAATGAGGGTGGGATCTCATTGTACGAGGAGTGTTTGTTAACTCTGGGCCTGTTCTCACTGGAAGTTAGAAGAATGAGGGGAGATCTCATTGTTTGAGGAGTGATTGATGTCCCTGGGTGTGTACTCACTGGAGTTTAGAAGAATGAGTGGGTATCTCATTGTACGAGGAGTGGTTGATCACTCTGCGCCTGTACTCACTGGAGTTTTGGAAGAATGAGGGGGGATCTCATTGTATAAGGAGTGTTTGATGTCTCTGGGGCTGTACTCACTGGAGTTTAGAAGAATGAGGGGGAATCTCATTGTATTAGGACTGTTTGATATCTCTGGGCCTGTACTCGCTGGAGTTTAGAAGAATGAGGGGGGATCTCATTGTATGAGGAGTGTTTGATGTCTCTGGGCCTGTACTCACTGGAGTTTAGAAGATTGAGGGGGGATCTCATTGTATGAGGAGTGTTTGATATCACTGGCTCTGTCCTGCCTGGAGTTTTGAAATATTATGGGAGATCTCATTGTGTGAGGAGTGTTTGATTTCTCTGGGCCTGTACTCACTGGAGTTTGACGGGGGGATCTCATTGTACGAGTAGTGATTGATCACTCTGGAGCTGTACTCATCGGAGTTTAGAAGAATGAGGGGGGATCTCATTGTATGAGGAGTGTTTGATGTCTCTGGGCCTGTACTCACTGGAGTTTAGAAGAATGAGGGTGGATCTCAGTGTTTGAGGAGCGTTTGATGTCTCTTGGCCTGTACTCACTGGTGTTTAGAAGAATGAGGGGGTATCAAATTGTATGAGAAATGTTTGGTTTCACTGAGACTGTGCTGACTGGAATTTAGAAGAATTGGGAGTGACCTCAGTGTATGCTTAGTGTTTGATGTCTCTGGGCCTGTACTCACTGGAGTTTAGAAGAATGTGGAGGGGATCTCATTGTGTGAGGAGTGTTTGATGTCTCTGGGCCTGTACTCACTGGAGTTTAGAAGAATGAGGGGGATCTCATTGTATGTGGAGTGTTTGATGTCTCTGGGCCTGTACTCACTGGAATTTAGAAGAATGAGGGGGGATCTCATTGTATGAGGAGTGTTTGATGTCTCTGGGCCTGTACTCACTGGAGTTTATAAGAATGAGGGGGGATCTCATTATACGAGGAGTGTTTGATATCTCTGGGCCTGTACTCACTGGTGGTTAGAAGAATGAGGGGAGATCTCATTGTTTGAGGAGTGATTGATGTCTCTGGGTGTGTACTCACTGGAGTTTAGAAGAATGAGGGGGGATCTCATTGTATGAGGAGTGTTTGATGGCTCTGGGCCTCGACTCGCTGGAGTTTTGTAGAATGAGGGTGGATCTCAGTGTTTGAGGAGCGTTTGATGTCTCTTGGCCTGTACTCACTGGTGTTTAGAAGAATGAGGGGGTATCAAATTGTATGAGAAATGTTTGGTTTCACTGAGACTGTGCTGACTGGAGTTTAGAAGAATTGGGAGTGACCTTAGTGTATGCTTAGTGTTTGATGTCTCTGGGCCTGTACTCACTGGAGTTTAGAAGAATGACGGGGGATCTCATTGTATGAGGAGTGTTTGATGTCTCTGGGCCTCTACTCACTGGAGTTTAGACGAATGAGGCGGGGGGTTCTCAGTGTATGATGAGTGTTTGATGTCTCTGGGCCTGTACTCACTGGAGTTCAGAAGAATGAGGGAGATCTCCGCGTTGGAAGAGTGTTTGATGTGGCTGCGCCTGTACTAACTGGAGCTGAAATGATTGAGGGGTGGATCTCATTGTATGAGTAGTTTGATGTCTCTGGGGCTGTACTCACTGTAGTTTTGAAGAATGAGGGGGGTTCTCATTGTATGAGGAGTGTTTGATGTGTCTGCGCCTGTACTCACTGGAGTTTAGAAGAATGAGGGGTATCTCATTGTATGAGAAGTGTTTGATTTCTCTGGGCCTGTACTCGCTGGAGTTTAGAAGAATGTGGGGGTATCTCATTGTATGAGGAGTGTTTGATGTCACTGGGTCTGTACTCCCTGGAGTTTTGAAAAATTATGTGAGATCTCATTGTGTGAGGAGTGTTTGATTTCTCTGGGCCTGTACTTGCTGGAGTTTAGAAGAATGTGGGGGTATCTCATTGTATGAGGAGTGTCTGATGTTTCTGGGCCTGTACTCACTGGAGTTTAGAAGAATGAGGGGGGATCTCATTGTGTGAGGAGTGTTTGATGTCTCTGGGCCTGTACTCGCTGGAGTTTAGAAGAATGAGGGGGATCTCATTGTATGTGGAGTGTTTGATGTCTCTGGGCCTGTACTCACTGGAATTTAGAAGAATGAGGGGGGATCTCATTGTATGAGGAGTGTTTGATGTCTCTGGGCCTGTACTCACTGGAGTTTATAAGAATGAGGGGGGATCTCATTATACGAGGAGTGTTTGATATCTCTGGGCCTGTACTCACTGGTGGTTAGAAGAATGAGGGGAGATCTCATTGTTTGAGGAGTGATTGATGTCTCTGGGTGTGTACTCACTGGAGTTTAGAAGAATGAGTGGGTATCTCATTGTACGAGGAGTGGTTGATCACTCTGCGCCTTTACTCACTGGAGTTTAGAAGAATGAGGGGGGATCTCATTGTATGAGGAGTGTTTGATGGCTCTGGGCCTCGACTCGCTGGAGTTTTGTAGAATGAGGGTGGATCTCAGTGTTTGAGGAGCGTTTGATGTCTCTTGGCCTGTACTCACTGGTGTTTAGAAGAATGAGGGGGTATCAAATTGTATGAGAAATGTTTGGTTTCACTGAGACTGTGCTGACTGGAGTTTAGAAGAATTGGGAGTGACCTTAGTGTATGCTTAGTGTTTGATGTCTCTGGGCCTGTACTCACTGGAGTTTAGAAGAATGACGGGGGATCTCATTGTATGAGGAGTGTTTGATGTCTCTGGGCCTCTACTCACTGGAGTTTAGACGAATGAGGCGGGGGGTTCTCAGTGTATGATGAGTGTTTGATGTCTCTGGGCCTGTACTCACTGGAGTTCAGAAGAATGAGGGAGATCTCCGCGTTGGAAGAGTGTTTGATGTGGCTGCGCCTGTACTAACTGGAGCTGAAATGATTGAGGGGTGGATCTCATTGTATGAGTAGTTTGATGTCTCTGGGGCTGTACTCACTGTAGTTTTGAAGAATGAGGGGGGTTCTCATTGTATGAGGAGTGTTTGATGTGTCTGCGCCTGTACTCACTGGAGTTTAGAAGAATGAGGGGTATCTCATTGTATGAGAAGTGTTTGATTTCTCTGGGCCTGTACTCGCTGGAGTTTAGAAGAATGTGGGGGTATCTCATTGTATGAGGAGTGTTTGATGTCACTGGGTCTGTACTCCCTGGAGTTTTGAAAAATTATGTGAGATCTCATTGTGTGAGGAGTGTTTGATTTCTCTGGGCCTGTACTTGCTGGAGTTTAGAAGAATGTGGGGGTATCTCATTGTATGAGGAGTGTCTGATGTTTCTGGGCCTGTACTCACTGGAGTTTAGAAGAATGAGGGGGGATCTCATTGTATGAGGAGTGTTTGATGTCTCTGGGCCTGTACTCACTGGAGTTTAGAAGAATGAGGGGGGCGATCTCATTGTATGAGGAGTGTTTGATGTCTCTGGGCCTGTACTCGCTGGAGTTTAGAAGAATGTGGGGGTATCTCATTGTATGAGGAGTGTTTGATGTCTCTGGGCCTGTACTCACTGGAGGCTAGAAGAATGAGGGGGGATCTCATTGTGTGAGTAGTGTTTGATTTCTCTGGGCCTGTACTCACTGGAGTTTGACGGGGGTGATGCACCATCAATAACTCACACTGAGACGTAGGCGAGATATCGGCTTTTATTGACTGGAAGAAGGAACCAGGAGTGAGTGTCTATCATACAAGGTCCTGGAGACTGAGGCCGAGCGTCAGGCCGCAGGTCTCCTTTATACAGGGGCCTGTGGGAGGAGCCACAGGAGCAGTCAGCAGGGGCGTGTCCCGACAGGCACATAGTTCACCACATTCACCCCCCCCTTCGTTTGAAAAAGTCCTCATGTAGCGAAGTTTCTTACAAGTCAAGCCGATCAGGCGGTCGAATCTGTCGCTGCGATCTACGTAGCACCGGCTGTGACCGCATAGGTGCCGGCAACATTGGTGATTGCACAGGGGACGGGGGTTGCGCGTGTTCTTGCCCACTAGGCGCCGGTGATCCCTCATGCATGTGCGAGGCGCCTGGTACAAATGCGTACGAAACGCCCGGTATACAAGTGTCGTGAGGAGTCTGTGTAGGGCCTGGTGAGTACGGTGTCACCTCTGGTGCAGGGTTCACAGTTACCAGAGAGCCTTCAGGGTAGTGGTCTGCTGCACCTGCGGGTGCCAGGTCGCGGATGGAGACCGTGTCCTCCCGCCCATCAGGTAAGACCACGTAAGCATACTGGGGGTTCGCATGGAGAAGGTGAACCCTCTCTACCAGCGGGGAGTATTTATTGCTCCTCACATGTTTCCGGAGCAGCACTGGCCCTGGGGACGTCAGCCGAACTGGTAGGGTGGTCCCAGTGACAGACTTCCTGGGAAAAGAGAACAGGCGTTCGTGAGGGGTGGCATTGGTGGACCTACATAACAGAGAGCGGATAGAGTGCAGTGCCTCAGGGAGGACCTCCTGCCATCGAGAGACCGGCAACCCTTTTGACTTAAGGGCTAAAAGTGTGGCCTTCCACACTGTGGCATTCTCCCGCTCCACCTGGCCATTACCCCGGGGATTATAACTCGTGGTCCGACTGGTAGCAATGCCCCTAGCTAGCAAGTACTGGCGCAGCTCCTCACTCATAAAGGAGGACCCTCTATCACTGTGGATATAGCAGGGATACCCGAACAGAGTGAAGAGCTGGCGCAGGGCTTTTATGACGGACGTGGCAGTGGTGTCGGGGCAGGGGATGGCAAAGGGGAACCGTGAGAACTCGTCAATAACACTGAGAAAATAGACATTGCGGTCAGTGGAGGGAAGGGGGCCCTTAAAGTCAACACTCAGGCGTTCAAAAGGGCGGGTGGCCTTGACAAGTTGTGCCGTGTCAGGACGGTAGAAGTGCGGTTTGCACTCGGCGCAAATTTGGCAGTCTCTGGTCATCGTCCTGATGTCCTCCAGGGAGTACGGCAGGTTCCGAGCTTTCACAAAATGGTAAAATCGGGTGACCCCCGGATGGCAAAGTTGTGCATGAAGGGCGTACAGCTGGTCGAGCTGTGTGCTAGCACATGTTCCCCGGGATAGGGCATCAGGGGGCTCATTGAGTCTGCCAGGCCGGTACAGGATATCATAGGTGTAGGTGGAGAGTTCTATCCTCCACCGCAAAATCTTATCATTTTTGATCTTGCCCCGCTGTTGGTTGCTGAACAGGAACGCAACCGAGCGCTGGTCGGTCAGCACAGTGAATCTTTTGCCAGCAAGATAGTGCCTCCAGTGCCTAACAGCCTCCACTATGGCCTGGGCTTCTTTCTCCACTGCGGAGTGCCGAATTTCAGAGCCTTGGAGGGTGCGAGAAAAGAATGCTACTGGTCTGCCTTCCTGATTAAGGGTAGCAGCCAGAGCGAAATCGGAGGCGTCACACTCCACTTGGAAGGGAGCGGTCTCGTCCACTGCATGCATCGTAGCTTTGGCAATGTCCGCTTTAATGCAGTTGAAGGCCGCGCAGGCCTCAGCAGAGAGGGGAAACGAGGTAGACTTGACCAGGGGGCGAGCCTTGTCTGCGTAATGGGGGACCCATTGGGCGTAATAGGAAAAAAAACCCAGGCACCGTCTGAGGGCCTTGAGAGTGGTGGGAAGAGGGAGCTCTAACAGGGGGCGCATACGTTCGGGATCAGGCCCAATAACCCCGTTTTCCACGACATACCCAAGTATAGCAAGGCGGGTGGTACCAAAAACACACTTGTCCCTGTTATAAGTAAGGTTCAGAGCTGCGGCCACTTGGAGAAACCGTTGGAGGTTGGCGTCGTGATCTGGCCTGTCATGACCACAGATGGTGATGTTATCCAGATAGGGAAATGTGGCCTGCAGTTGGTACTGGTCCACCATCCGGTCCATTTCCCTCTGGAAGACAGAGACACCATTCGTGACACCGAAAGGGACGCGCAGGAAGTGATAGAGCCGGCCGCCCGCCTCGAAGGCGGTGTAGGGGCGGTCCTCTGGGCAGATGGGGAGCTGGTGATAAGCGGATTTCAGATCTATTGTCGAGTACACCTTATACTGAGCAATCTGGTTGACCATATCCGCGATGCGGGGTAGGGGGTATGCGTCAAGCTGCGTAAACCTATTGATGGTTTGACTATAGTCCACCACCATCCTATCTTTCTGCCCAGTCCGAACAACAACTACCTGGGCCCTCCAAGGGCTTGTGCTCGGCTCAATGATCCCCTCCCTGAGCAGCCGCTGCACCTCCGACTGAATGAAGGCCCGGTCCCCCGCGCTGTACCTCCTGCTTTTGGTTGCCACAGGTTTACAGTCAGGGGTCAGGTTGGCGAACAGCGGTGGGGGAGGGATCTTGAGAGTGGAGAGGCTGCAAGTGTCGGTAGCGCAGCTGTCGGCCTGGTTCTGGATGGGATGTGTGTGCCCGTGTGTGTGTGTGGTCAGTAGCGGGGTATGTGAAGAAGTCCCACAAAACTGAGGATTCTTGACAGTGAGTGGTGGGAGGGGCCCGTCGTATACCATAGTCACACTTTCGAGATGGCTCTGGAAGTCCAGCCCCAATAGCACAGGTGCACACAGATTAGGCATGACCAGCAGTTCAAAGTCCCGATATACTGCGCCTTGCACCACCAAAGTCGCTACACAACCCGCCCGGATGTCTGCGGACTGCGACCCAGAGGCCAAATGGAACCTCCGACTGACCGGCCGCGTTGCAAGTCCGCAGCGTTGCACTGTGTCCGGGTGAATAAAACTCCCAGTGCTGCCCGTGTCAAACAGGCATCCAGTCCAGTGCCCCTCCACCTGGATGTCCATCATGGACCTTGCAAGCTGGTGTGGGGCGCTTTGGTCGAGAGTTACAGTGGCCACAGTTGGATCGCCGTCGGGGTACCCGGTCAGCATCGGAGGGTCGGGGGCGGGGCATGCTGACGCCGACAAAGATGGCCGCCCACATCCGGGGTATCCGGTCAGCATCCGAGGGTCGGGGGCGGGGCGTGCTGACGCTGACAAAGATGGCCGCTCACATCCGGGGTACCCGGTCAGCATCGGAGGAGCGGGGGCGGGGCGTACTGACGTCGACAAAGATGGCCGCCCACATCCCGGCATGCAAGATGGCGGCCCCCACGTTTCACCCGCAGCGCTGCACTCCGCTCGAGGTTGAGACTTACAGACCTTGGTGAAATGGCCCCGCTTTCCGCAGCTGGAGCAGGTCGCTTCTCGCGCTGGACAGCGTTGTCGAGGATGTTCCTTTTGGCCACAGAAATAACAAAGCACGAGTTTCTTACGGGCCACAGCCGTGGTCAGGGTCGGGGAGCTCGTGGAATGGCGACTGGCGGCGGCGTTGGCGAATTCGCTCCCGGGAGCCGGCGGTGGCGGGGTCTGAGGCGTCCACGGAACCGGCGGGGAATCGCGCGACTGGACAGCGTCGGCGTTATGCCGCGCAGCTTCTAGAGCGTTGGCCTTCTCTATCGCCGAGCTTAAGGTAAGATCCGAGTTCTCCAGCAGCCGCTGGCGCATGTACACTGACCTCAGTCCCGTCACAAAGGCGTCTCGCACCAGCAGCTCCGCATGCTGTTCTGCCGTGAGCGTCTTGCAGTCACAAGCTCGGACGAGTGTCTGTAGTGCTCGGAGAAACTCAGCGCACGATTCTCCAGGCCGCTGTTGCCGGGTAGCTAAGCGATGTCTTGCGTAGACGGTGTTCACCGGCCGCAGGTACTGTCTTTTGAGGGCGTCCAGTGCCCCTTCGTAGGTCGGCAGGTCCCGGATAAAGGAGTAAACTTTGGAGGAGACCCTCGAGAGTAGGATTCTGTGCATAACGGCGGGTTCAGTCGCACGAAGCTCCGCCAAGTACGATTGGAAGCATGCAAGCCAGTGTTCAAAAGCGAGAGCTGCGTCAGGGTCTTGAGGGTCCAAATCCAACCGGTCCGGACGCAAAACGGGTTCCATGTTTTAAAACTTCCAGTCAATAAAATTGATGCACCATCAATAACTCACACTGAGACGTAGGCGAGATATCGGCTTTTATTGACTGGAAGAAGGAACCAGGAGTGAGTGTCTATCATACAAGGTCTTGGAGACTGAGGCCGAGCTTCAGGCCGCAGGTCTCCTTTATACAGGGGCCTGTGGGAGGAGCCACAGGAGCAGTCAGCAGGGGCGTGTCCCGACAGGCACATAGTTCACCACAGGGGGGATCTCATTGTATGAGTTGTGTTTGATCCCTCTCGGCCTGTAATCACTGGAGTTTAGAAGAATGAGGGATGGGATCTCATTGTACGAGTAGTGTTTGATCACTCTGGAGCTGTACTCACTGGAGTTTAGAAGAATGAGCGGAGATCTCATTGTATGAGGAGTGTTTGACGTCTCTGGGCCTGAACTCACTGTTCAGAAGAATGACGGGGGATCTCATTGTATGAGGAGTGTTTGGTTTCTCTGAGACTGTGCTGACTGGAGTTTAGAAGAATTGGGAGTGACGTCAGTGTATGCTTAGTGTTTGATGTCTCTGGGCCTGTACTCACTGGAGTTTAGAAGAATGAGGGGGCAATCTCATTGCTTGAGGAGTGTTTGCTGTCTCTGGGCCTGTACTCACTGGAGTTTAGAAGAATGAGGGGGATCTCATTGTATGAGAAGTGTTTGATGTCTCTGGGCCTTTACTCACTGGAGTTCAGAAGAATGCTGCAGGGGTTCGCAGTGTATGATGGGTGTTTGGTGTCTCTGGGCCTGTACTCGCTGCAGTTCAGAAGAATGAAGGGATCTCATTGTATGAGGAGTGTTTGATGTCTCTGGGCCTGTATTCGCTGGAGTTTAGAAGAATGTGGGGGTATCTCATTGAGGAGTGTTTGAAGTCTCTGGGCCTGTACTCACTGGAGTTTAGAAGAATGAGGGGGGATCTCATTGTATGAGGAGTGTTTGATGTCTCTGGGCCTGTATTCACTGGAGTTTAGAAGAATGAGGGGGGATCTCATTGTATGAGAAGTGTTTGATCACTCTGGAGCTGTACTCACTGGAGTTTAGAAGAATGAGGGGGGATCTCATTGTATGAGGCGTGTTTGATGGCTCTGGGCCTCGACTCGCTGAAGTTTTGTAGAATGAGGGTGGATCTCAGTGTTTGAGGAGCGTTTGATGTCTCTTGGCCTGTACTCACTGGTGTTTAGAAGAATGAGGGGGTATCAAATTGTATGAGAAATGTTTGGTTTCACTGAGACTGTGCTGACTGGAGTTTAGAAGAATTGGGAGTGACCTTAGTGTATGCTTAGTGTTTGATGTCTCTGGGCCTGTACTCACTGGAGTTTAGAAGAATGACGGGGGATCTCATTGTATGAGGAGTGTTTGATGTCTCTGGGCCTGTACTCACTGGAGTTTATAAGAATGAGGGGGGATCTCATTGTATGAGGAGTGTTTGATGTCTCTGGGCCTGTACTCACTGGAGTTTATAAGAATGAGGGGGGATCTCATTGTATGAGGAGTGTTTGATGTCTCTGGGCCTGTACTCACTGGAGTTTATAAGAATGAGGGGGGATCTCATTGTATGAGGAGTGTTTGATGTCCCTGGGCCTGTACTCACTGGAGGGTAGAAGAATGAGGGGGGAATCTCATTGTATGAGGAGTGTTTGATGCCCCTGGGCCTGTACTCACTGGAGGGTAGAAGAATGAGGGGGGGAATCTCATTGTATGAGGAGTGTTTGGTGTGTCTGGGCCTGTACTCACTGGAGTTTAGAAGAATGAGGGGGGATCTCATTGTATAAGGAGTGTTTGGTGTGTCTGGGCCTGTACTGACTGGAGTTTATAAGAATGAGGCGGTATCTCATTGTATGAGGAGTGTTTGATGTCTTGGGCCTGTACTCACTGGAGTTTAGAAGAATGAGGGGGGATCTCATTGTATGAGGAGTGTTTGATGTCTCTGGGCCTGTACTCACTGGAGTTTAGAAGAATGAGGGGGGATCTCATTGTATGAGGAGTGTTTGATGTCTCTGGGCCTGTACTCACTGGAGTTTAGAAGAATGAGGGGGGATCTCATTGTATGAGGAGTGTTTGATGTCTCTGGGCCTGTACTCACTGGAGTTTAGAAGAATGAGTGGGTATCTCATTGTACGAGGAGTGGTTGATCACTCTGCGTCTGTACTCACAGGAGTTTAGAAGAATGAGGGGGGATCTCATTGTATGAGGAGTGTTTGATGTCTCTGGGCCTCTACTCACTGGAGGGTAGAAGAATGAGGGGGGGAATCTCATTGTATGAGGAGTGTTTGGTGTGTCTGGGCCTGTACTTACTGGAGTTTAGAAGAATGAGGGGGGATCTCATTGTATGAGGCGTGTTTGATGGCTCTGGGCCTCGACTCGCTGGAGTTTTGTAGAATGAGGGTGGATCTCAGTGTTTGAGGAGCATTTGATGTCTCTTGGCCTGTACTCACTGGTGTTTAGAAGAATGAGGGGGTATCAAATTGTATGAGAAATGTTTGGTTTCACTGAGACTGTGCTGACTGGAGTTTAGAAGAATTGGGAGTGACCTCAGTGTATGCTTAGTGTTTGCTGTCTCTGGGCCTGTACTCGCTGCAGTTTTGAAGAATGAGGGGGAATCTCATTGTATTAGGACTGTTTGATATCTCTGGGCCTGTACTCGCTGGAGTTTAGAAGAATGAGGGGGGATCTCATTGTATGAGGAGTGTTTGATGTCTCTGGGCCTGTACTCACTGGAGTTTAGAAGAATGAGGGGGGGATCTCATTGTGTGAGGAGTGTTTGATGTCTCTGGGCCTGTACTCACTGGAGTTTAGAAAATGTGGGGGGATCTCATTGTATGAGGAGTGTTTGATATCACTGGCTCTGTCCTGCCTGGAGTTTTGAAATATTATGGGAGATCTCATTGTGTGAGGAGTGTTTGATTTCTCTGGGCCTGTACTCACTGGAGTTTGACGGGGGGATCTCATTGTACGAGTAGTGATTGATCACTCTGGAGCTGTACTCATCGGAGTTTAGAAGAATGAGGGGGGATCTCATTGTATGAGGAGTGTTTGATGTCTCTGGGCCTATACTCACTGGAGTTTAGAAGAATGAGGGTGGATCTCAGTGTTTGAGGAGCGTTTGATGTCTCTTGGCCTGTACTCACTGGTGTTTAGAAGAATGAGGGGGTATCAAATTGTATGAGAAATGTTTGGTTTCACTGAGACTGTGCTGACTGGAATTTAGAAGAATTGGGAGTGACCTCAGTGTATGCTTAGTGTTTGATGTCTCTGGGCCTGTACTCACTGGAGTTTAGAAGAATGTGGAGGGGATCTCATTGTGTGAGGAGTGTTTGATGTCTCTGGGCCTGTACTCACTGGAGTTTAGAAGAATGAGGGGGATCTCATTGTATGTGGAGTGTTTGATGTCTCTGGGCCTGTACTCACTGGAGTTTATAAGAATGAGGGGGGATCTCATTGTATGAGGAGTGTTTGATGTCTCTGGGCCTGTACTCACTGGAGTTTATAAGAATGAGGGGGGATCTCATTGTACGAGGAGTGTTTGATATCTCTGGGCCTGTACTCACTGGTGGTTAGAAGAATGAGGGGAGATCTCATTGTTTGAGGAGTGATTGATGTCTCTGGGCCTGTACTCACTGGAGTTTAGAAGAATGAGGGGGTATCTCATTGTACGAGGAGTGGTTGATCACTCTGCGCCTGTACTCACTGGAGTTTAGAAGAATGAGGGGGGATCTCATTGTATGAGGCGTGTTTGATGGCTCTGGGCCTCGACTCGCTGAAGTTTTGTAGAATGAGGGTGGATCTCAGTGTTTGAGGAGCGTTTGATGTCTCTTGGCCTGTACTCACTGGTGTTTAGAAGAATGAGGGGGTATCAAATTGTATGAGAAATGTTTGGTTTCACTGAGACTGTGCTGACTGGAGTTTAGAAGAATTGGGAGTGACCTTAGTGTATGCTTAGTGTTTGATGTCTCTGGGCCTGTACTCACTGGAGTTTAGAAGAATGACGGGGGATCTCATTGTATGAGGAGTGTTTGATGTCTCTGGGCCTCTACTCACTGGAGTTTAGACGAATGAGGCGGGGGGTTCTCAGTGTATGATGAGTGTTTGATGTCTCTGGGCCTGTACTCACTGGAGTTCAGAAGAATGAGGGAGATCTCCGCGTTGGAAGAGTGTTTGATGTGGCTGCGCCTGTACTAACTGGAGCTGAAATGATTGAGGGGTGGATCTCATTGTATGAGTAGTTTGATGTCTCTGGGGCTGTACTCACTGTAGTTTTGAAGAATGAGGGGGGTTCTCATTGTATGAGGAGTGTTTGATGTGTCTGCACCTGTACTCACTGGAGTTTAGAAGAATGAGGGGGATCTCATTGTATGAGAAGTGTTTGATTTCTCTGGGCCTGTACTCGCTGGAGTTTAGAAGAATGTGGGGGTATCTCATTGTATGAGGAGTGTTTGATGTCACTGGGTCTGTACTCCCTGGAGTTTTGAAAAATTATGTGAGATCTCATTGTGTGAGGAGTGTTTGATTTCTCTGGGCCTGTACTTGCTGGAGTTTAGAAGAATGTGGGGGTATCTCATTGTATGAGGAGTGTTTGATGTCACTGGGTCTGTACTCCCTGGAGTTTTGAAAAATTATGGGAGATCTCATTGTGTGAGTAGTGTTTGATTTCTCTGGGCCTGTACTCACTGGAGTTTGACGGGGGGATCTCATTGTATGAGTTGTGTTTGATCCCTCTCGGCCTGTAATCACTGGAGTTTAGAAGAATGAGGGATGGGATCTCATTGTACGAGTAGTGTTTGATCACTCTGGAGCTGTACTCACTGGAGTTTAGAAGAATGAGCGGAGATCTCATTGTATGAGGAGTGTTTGATGGCTCTGGGCCTGAACTCACTGGAGTTCAGAAGAATGACGGGGGATCTCATTGTATGAGGAGTGTTTGGTTTCTCTGAGACTGTGCTGACTGGAGTTTAGAAGAATTGGGAGTGACCTCAGTGTATGCTTAGTGTTTGATGTCTCTGGGCCTGTACTCACTGGAGTTTAGAAGAATGAGGGGGCAATCTCATTGCTTGAGGAGTGTTTGCTGTCTCTGGGCCTGTACTCACTGTAGTTTTGAAGAATGAGGGGGGATCTCATTGTATGAGAAGTGTTTGATGTGTCTGGGCCTGTACTCACTGGAGTTTAGAAGAATGAGGGGGATCTCATTGTATGAGAAGTGTTTGATGTCTCTGGGCCTTTACTCACTGGAGTTCAGAAGAATGCTGCAGGGGTTCGCAGTGTATGATGGGTGTTTGGTGTCTCTGGGCCTGTACTCGCTGCAGTTCAGAAGAATGAAGGGATCTCATTGTATGATGAATGTTTGCTGTCTCTGAGCCTGTACTTTCTGGTGTTTTGAAAAGTTATGGGAGATCTCACTGTGTGAGGAATGTTTGATTTCTCAAGGCCTGTACTCACTGGAGTTTGATGGGGGGATCTCATTGTATGAGGAGTGTTTGTTGTCTCTGGGCCTGTACTCACTGGAGTTTAGAAGAATGAGGGGGGGATCTCATTGTGTGAGGAGTGTTTGATGTCTCTGGGCCTGTATTCGCTGGAGTTTAGAAGAATGTGGGGGTATCTCATTGTATGAGGAGTGTTTTATATCACTGGGTCTGTACTCCCTGGAGTTTTGAAAAATTATGGGAGATCTCATTGTGTGAGGAGTGTTTGATTTCTCTGGGCCTGTACTTGCTGGAGTTTAGAAGAATGTGGGGGTATCTCATTGTATGAGGAGTGTTTGATGTCACTGGGTCTGTACTCCCTGGAGTTTTGAAAAATTATGGGAGATCTCATTGTGTGAGGAGTGTTTGATTTCTCCGGGCCTGTACTCACTGGAGTTTGACGGGGGGATCTCATTGTATGAGTTGTGTTTGATCCCTGTGGGCCTGTAATCACTGGAGTTTAGAAGAATGAGGGGGGGATCTCATTGTACGAGTAGTGTTTGATCACTCTGGAGCTGTACTCACTGGAGTTTAGAAGAATGAGGGGAACTCATTGTGTGAGGAGTGTTTGATGTCTCTGGGCCTGTATTCGCTGGAGTTTAGAAGAATGAGGGGGCATCTCATTGTATGAGGAGTGTTTGAAGTCTCTGGGCCTGTACTCACTGGAGTTTAGAAGAATGAGGGGGGATCTCATTGTATGAGGAGTGTTTGATGGCTCTGGGCCTGTACTCACTGGAGTTTAGAAGAATGAGGGGGGATCTCATTGTATGAGAAGTGTTTGATCACTCTGGAGCTGTACTCACTGGAGTTTAGAAGAATGAGGGGGGATCTCATTGTATGAGGAGTGTTTGATGGCTCTGGGCCTCGACTCGCTGGAGTTTATAAGAATGAGGGTGGATCTCAGTGTTTGAGGAGCGTTTGATGTCTCTTGGCCTGTACTCACTGGTGTTTAGAAGAATGAGGGGGTATCAAATTGTATGAGAAATGTTTGGTTTCACTGAGACTGTGCTGACTGGAGTTTAGAAGAATTGGGAGTGACCTTAGTGTATGCTTAGTGTTTGATGTCTCTGGGCCTGTACTCACTGGAGTTTAGAAGAATGACGGGGGATCTCATTGTATGAGGAGTGTTTGATGTCTCTGGGCCTCTACTCACTGGAGTTTAGACGAATGAGGCGGGGGGTTCTCAGTGTATGATGAGTGTTTGATGTCTCTGGGCCTGTACTCACTGGAGTTCAGAAGAATGAGGGAGATCTCCGCGTTGGAAGAGTGTTTGATGTGGCTGCGCCTGTACTAACTGGAGCTGAAATGATTGAGGGGTGGATCTCATTGTATGAGTAGTTTGATGTCTCTGGGGCTGTACTCACTGTAGTTTTGAAGAATGAGGGGGGTTCTCATTGTATGAGGAGTGTTTGATGTGTCTGCGCCTGTACTCACTGGAGTTTAGAAGAATGAGGGGGCATCTCATTGTATGAGGAGTATTTGACGTCTCTGGGCCTGTACTCACTGGAGTTTAGAAGAATGAGGGGGATCTCATTGTATGAGGAGTGTTTGATTTCTCTGGGCCTGTACTCACTGGAGTTTAGAAGAATGAGGGGGATCTCATTGTATGAGAAGTGTTTGATTTCTCTGGGCCTGTACTCGCTGGAGTTTAGAAGAATGTGGGGGTATCTCATTCTATGAGGAGTGTTTGATGTCACTGGGTCTGTACTCCCTGGAGTTTTGAAAAATTATGTGAGATCTCATTGTGTGAGGAGTGTTTGATTTCTCTGGGCCTGTACTTGCTGGAGTTTAGAAGAATGTGGGGGTATCTCATTGTATGAGGAGTGTTTGATGTCACTGGGTCTGTACTCCCTGGAGTTTTGAAAAATTATGGGAGATCTCATTGTGTGAGGAGTGTTTGATTTCTCTGGGCCTGTACTTGCTGGAGTTTAGAAGAATGTGGGGGTATCTCATTGTATGAGGAGTGTTTGATGTCACTGGGTCTGTACTCCCTGGAGTTTTGAAAAATTATGGGAGATCTCATTGTGTGAGTAGTGTTTGATTTCTCTGGGCCTGTACTCACTGGAGTTTGACGGGGGGATCTCATTGTATGAGTTGTGTTTGATCCCTCTCGGCCTGTAATCACTGGAGTTTAGAAGAATGAGGGATGGGATCTCATTGTACGAGTAGTGTTTGATCACTCTGGAGCTGTACTCACTGGAGTTTAGAAGAATGAGCGGAGATCTCATTGTATGAGGAGTGTTTGATGGCTCTGGGCCTGAACTCACTGGAGTTCAGAAGAATGACGGGGGATCTCATTGTATGAGGAGTGTTTGGTTTCTCTGAGACTGTGCTGACTGGAGTTTAGAAGAATTGGGAGTGACCTCAGTGTATGCTTAGTGTTTGATGTCTCTGGGCCTGTACTCACTGGAGTTTAGAAGAATGAGGGGGCAATCTCATTGCTTGAGGAGTGTTTGCTGTCTCTGGGCCTGTACTCACTGGAGTTTAGAAGAATGAGGGGTGATCTCATTGTATGAGTAGTTTGATGTCTCTGGGGCTGTACTCACTGTAGTTTTGAAGAATGAGGGGGGATCTCATTGTATGAGAAGTGTTTGATGTGTCTGCGCCTGTACTCACTGGAGTTTAGAAGAATGAGGGGGATCTCATTGTATGAGAAGTGTTTGATGTCTCTGGGCCTTTACTCACTGGAGTTCAGAAGAATGCTGCAGGGGTTCGCAGTGTATGATGGGTGTTTGGTGTCTCTGGGCCTGTACTCGCTGCAGTTCAGAAGAATGAAGGGATCTCATTGTATGATGAATGTTTGCTGTCTCTGAGCCTGTACTTTCTGGTGTTTTGAAAAGTTATGGGAGATCTCACTGTGTGAGGAATGTTTGATTTCTCAAGGCCTGTACTCACTGGAGTTTGATGGGGGGATCTCATTGTATGAGGAGTGTTTGTTGTCTCTGGGCCTGTACTCACTGGAGTTTAGAAGAATGAGGGGGGGATCTCATTGTGTGAGGAGTGTTTGATGTCTCTGGGCCTGTACTCGCTGGAGTTTAGAAGAATGTGGGGGTATCTCATTGTATGAGGAGTGTTTTATATCACTGGGTCTGTACTCCCTGGAGTTTTGAAAAATTATGGGAGATCTCATTGTGTGAGGAGTGTTTGATTTCTCTGGGCCTGTACTTGCTGGAGTTTAGAAGAATGTGGGGGTATCTCATTGTATGAGGAGTGTTTGATGTCACTGGGTCTGTACTCCCTGGAGTTTTGAAAAATTATGGGAGATCTCATTGTGTGAGGAGTGTTTGATTTCTCCGGGCCTGTACTCACTGGAGTTTGACGGGGGGATCTCATTGTATGAGTTGTGTTTGATCCCTGTGGGCCTGTAATCACTGGAGTTTAGAAGAATGAGGGGGGGATCTCATTGTACTAGTAGTGTTTGATCACTCTGGAGCTGTACTCACTGGAGTTTAGAAGAATGAGGGGGGATCTCATTGTATGAGGAGTGTTTGATGGCTCTGGGCCTGTACTCACTGGAGTTCAGAAGAATGCTGCAGGGGTTCGCAGTGTATGATGGGTGTTTGGTGTCTCTGGGCCTGTACTCGCTGCAGTTCAGAAGAATGAAGGGATCTCATTCTATGATGAATGTTTGCTGTCTCTGAGCCTGTACTTTCTGGTGTTTTGAAAAGTTATGGGAGATCTCACTGTGTGAGGAATGTTTGATTTCTCAAGGCCTGTACTCACTGGAGTTTGATGGGGGGATCTCATTGTATGAGGAGTGTTTGATGTCTCTGGGCCTGTATTCGCTGGAGTTTAGAAGAATGAGGGGGCATCTCATTGTATGAGGAGTGTTTGAAGTCTCTGGGCCTGTACTCACTGGAGTTTAGAAGAATGAGGGGGGATCTCATTGTATGAGGAGTGTTTGATGGCTCTGGGCCTGTACTCACTGGAGTTTAGAAGAATGAGGGGGGATCTCATTGTATGAGAAGTGTTTGATCACTCTGGAGCTGTACTCACTGGAGTTTAGAAGAATGAGGGGGGATCTCATTGTATGAGGAGTGTTTGATGGCTCTGGGCCTCGACTCGCTGGAGTTTATAAGAATGAGGGTGGATCTCAGTGTTTGAGGAGCGTTTGATGTCTCTTGGCCTGTACTCACTGGTGTTTAGAAGAATGAGGGGGTATCAAATTGTATGAGAAATGTTTGGTTTCACTGAGACTGTGCTGACTGGAGTTTAGAAGAATTGGGAGTGACCTCAGTGTATGCTTAGTGTTTGATGTCTCTGGGCCTGTACTCACTTGAGTTTAGAAGAATGAGGGGAGATCTCATTGCATGAGGAGTGTTTGATGTCTCTGGGCCTGTACTCACTGGAGTTTAGAAGAATGTGGAGGGGATCTCATTGTATGAGGAGTGTTTGATGTCTCTGGGCCTGTACTCACTGGAGTTTAGAAGAATGTGGAGGGGATCTCATTGTGTGAGGAGTGTTTGATGTCTCTGGGCCTGCACTCACTAGAGTTTATAAGAATGAGGGGGGATCTCATTGTATGAGGAGTGTTTGATGTCTCTGGGCCTGTACTCACTGGAGTTTATAAGAATGAGGGGGGATCTCATTGTATGAGGAGTGTTTGATGTCTCTGGGCCTGTACTCACTGGAGTTTATAAGAATGAGGGGGGATCTCATTGTATGAGGAGTGTTTGATGTCTCTGGGCCTGTACTCACTGGAGTTTATAAGAATGAGGGGGGATCTCATTGTATGAGGAGTGTTTGATGTCTCTGGGCCTGTACTCACTGGAGTTTATAAGAATGAGGGGGGATCTCATTGTATGAGGAGTGTTTGATGTCTCTGGGCCTGTACTCACTGGAGTTTAGAAGAATGAGGGGGGATCTCATTGTATGAGGAGTGTTTGATGTCTCTGGGCCTGTACTCACTGGAGTTTAGAAGAATGAGGGGGGATCTCATTGTATGAGGAGTGTTTGATGTCTCTGGGCCTGTACTCACTGGAGTTTAGAAGAATGAGGGGGGATCTCATTGTATGAGGAGTGTTTCATGTCTCTGGGCATGTACTCCATCAGTCAAATGGTCTAATTCTGCTCCTATACCTTATGGTCTTATTGTTTAATATCTTAGGAGAATGGAGAGGGATCCTCTTGAAACCCTACTAAATGTTGAAATGTCTAGATGGAGTGAATGTTTCGGGACCAGCGGGATCTGCCTCAGAACAGCAGGATTTTCTTTAGAACGGGAGTGTCTTGGAGTGTGATGACTGTGTGGAATTTTTTGCCACAGACTGATGTGGAGGCTGGATCGTTGGGTGTACTTAAAGCCGACATTGGTTGGTGCTTAAAGGTTTCAATTTTACATGGAGAAGGCACGAGAACGGGTTTGTGAGGGATAATAAATCAGGCTTGATGGTGTGGGGGAGCAGACTCGATGGGCCCAATGGCCTGTTTCTATATCTGGTTTTGCTCAGTTCTGGTCCCGTTGTGGGAAGGACATGGAAG
Source organism: Hypanus sabinus (assembly GCF_030144855.1). Classification (NCBI taxonomy): domain Eukaryota; kingdom Metazoa; phylum Chordata; class Chondrichthyes; order Myliobatiformes; family Dasyatidae; genus Hypanus; species Hypanus sabinus. The sequence goes on from NW_026781318.1 coordinate 227,521, forward strand.
TTCCAGAGAGGGCTCGGAGGACGTTCAGCAAGGCGCTGCCTGTGTTAGAGAGCAAGTCTGCCGGGCTTTTCTCTCTGGAGCGAAGCAGGGCGAGTGGTGACTTGTTCGAGTTGTACAAGATTAGGGAGAGCCAGTGCAGCTTTCTGAGGGCAGGAAGGGAGAGGATGTCCGTTGAAGCTGATTGGAGTGATGTACGGTGGGTGCGGGTGGGATGTCAGATGCGGGTTTATTTACAGAGCGCCACCTGGAATGCACTAGATGTGTTCAAGCCACTCTTGGGCACATTGATGATTGGTTAAAAGATAAGGTTGATTTCTGAGTCGGTTAAAGGCTGGCCAGAGGATCGTGGGCGAAAGGGCATGTCATGTGCTGTTTTGTGTTTCAAGCGTGACTAACCGCTCCCCCCTCCCGCTTTCCTCCACCCGACGTAGACGACTGTGCAGTGGGACGGAGACCGTCTGGTCTGCACGCAGCTCGGTGAGAAGCAGGACCGGGGCTGGATCCACTGGCTGGAGGGAGACATGCTGCACTTGGTGAGGAGACGGTCCCGATCGTTGCGAGGGGCTCGGACCCCGCCGCGGGCTGCTGCCATCCCCCAGCACGGCGGGCCGCAGGGTGTGCGGGTCTGTCCGAGTGTCGCCGAGTGGGCGGTCCTGATGCGTTGCTCCACGCGCGTGCGTCACCGTGTACGTGGGCTCGTGCTCTGTCTTCCCGCACTGACCGCGGCCCGTTCCCGTCTCTGCAGGAGATGCACGCCGAGGGGGCCGTCGCCAAGCAGGTGTTCCAGAGGAAGACGTAGTTCACAACTGGACACAGGGCTCATCACCGCGTCACAAACTTCCCTCACCCCTTCCTCCCGGCACTCCCCTCTCCTTTCACCCACCCTCCCTTTCCCCAAGCCTCCCCTTCATCCTGTAAGGATTGCATTAAAATCCCATGCACTGTTAACGTGCCAAGCCTGCGCCTGTGTCTACGGTTCACTGGCTGTTTGGCTCCTCGATGATCGCTTTTCTCGGGGTGGCAGACGATGACCTATGTGTACTTGGATAATAAATTTCTACTTTGACTTTTGAAAGGGCAAGCGAGTCTGTGGTAAATGCAGGAGGTATCGAGCAACTCACACAAAGCGGTGGAAGGAACTCGGCAGGTCCCGGTGAAGGGCCGTTTATTCCCCTTCACTCATGCTGCCAGCCCTGCCGAGTCCCTCCAGCCTTCCGTGTGGAAGGCCGTCCTGGCTCACAGCGGGGCCTACACTCAGCGGCCCTCCTCTCCCTAATGAGTGTACGGCCATGATCTTCAGCTGCTGTGAGGTTCGGGCTGCCTTGTGTAACCCTAACCCTACACTCAGCGGCCCTCCTCTCCCTAATGAGTGTACGGCCATGATCTTCAGCTGCTCTGGCCCACCCACTGTGAGGTTCGGGCTGCCTTGTGTAACCCTAACCCGGGACCTGCAGCCCAGTTCACGACAGAGGGCTGTTGAGAAACGGGGCGGCTGAGTCGGGAATGGGGAAGAGGTCAGGGTCTGTGAGGGGGAAATGTCGCAGTAACATCAATCTCCAGGATTATCATGTATAGGTTCAGAATCAGAATGTAGATCGGCTATGTGGCCACTCCATTAATTACAAGAGAGGAACCCGTTGGGGTCTTTTGACGCTGTGGCCCACCCACTTTGAGGTTCGGGCTGCCGTGTGTTCAGAGATGCTCCTCTGCACACCACTGTTGTGACGTGTGGTTATTTGAGTCACTGTCCGCTTGAACCAGTCCGGCCATTCTCCTCTCACCTCTCTCATTAACAAGGCCCTGTCAGCTTGAACCAGTCCGGCCATTCTCCTCTCACCTCTCTCAGTAACAAGGCCCTGTCAGCTTGAACCAGTCCGGCCATTCTCCTCTCACCCCTCTCATTAACAAGGCCCTGTCAGCTTGAAACAGTCCGGCCATTCTCCTCTCACCTCTCTCACTAACAAGGCCCTGTCAGCTTGAACCAGTCCGGCCATTCTCCTCTCACCTCTCTCACTAACAAGGCCCTGTCAGCTTGAACCAGTCCGGCCATTCTCCTGTCACCTCTCTCACTAACAAGGCCCTGTCAGCTTGAACCAGTCCGGCCATTCTCCCCTCACCTCTCTCATTAACCAGGCCCTGTCAGCTTGAACCAGTCCGGCCATTCTCCTCTCACCTCTCTCACTAACAAGGCCCTGTCAGCTTGAACCAGTCCGGCCATTCTCCTCTCACCTCTCTCACTAACAAGGCCCTGTCAGCTTGAACCAGTCCGGCCATTCTCCTCTCACCTCTCTCACTAACAAGGCCCTGTCAGCTTGAACCAGTCCGGCCATTCTCCTCTCACCTCTCTCACTAACAAGGCCCTGTCAGCTTGAACCAGTCCGGCCATTCTCCTCTCACCTCTCTCATTAACAAGGCCCTGTCAGCTTGAACCAGTCCGGCCATTCTCCTCTCACCCCTCTCATTAACAAGGCCCTGTCAGC